>NW_008582081.1:11501-15400 GCF_000691845.1 Merops nubicus
TTTTGGGCTTAAGCCATCAGAAGACTGGGACCACGAGACCTCCGCCCCGTTTCACACTCCTCCGGGCACCCAGATAACACCAGATATCGATCTGGGGATGGTCGCCACACTCGCCCAGTGCTTAGCACCTCACCGGTGCCAGCACCTCACCCAGTGCTTAGCACCTCACCAGTGCTGCGTCTAGGGCTTCCAGGCATACAGCTGCAGTGGGTGCTTGGTGACTCAGACTTTGTCATTAACTGCATTCTCTTTACAGAGCAGTCTATACCCTCAGGTGCCAATTAACAAGTGTAGTTTAATGGAACTGCTCAGTTGTTCCCTGATTTTGTTTGTCTGTCAGGGGAGGGGTAGTTGCATCTGCCACATGCACCCATGCACAAACTCACTCACTGATAGGAGATAGGATGTGCTGGCTTTTTGAGAAAATGGCTTCTCTCTGTTCCAGACAACAGATGATCTGAGCTTGTTGTTTTGTAGAGGTATATCAGATCACTAAAGATGCTACCATACTTGAGTGCTTATAGCAATTTTCATTACCTGTATAGGGCAAAATAGGTTAAACAATACACACATCTTGGTGAATTGTTCCTCTCCAAGGGATTCAGAAATGCTCTTTGACATTTTTAAAATCTGGTGGTTTACTAGTCACCAGAATGTGTTCACCAGTGTTCCTACTCCATCTGTTGCACTCTCAAGGTCTTTCCACTGCCTGTGAACATCCTTGCCTCTTTTCAGTGCTAGCCTGGAGAAACTAGGCCTGGAGAAACTAGACCAGCTGTTATGAACTGGGAGTTGCAAGCTCCATAATGCAATGTGCAGTGACCAGTCTCTTTCCTACTCTTTTATTTCAGATCCCAAGACTGAGCTAGAGTTTGACCTCCGTTAACTAGATTACTCATGTGCATGGTGATAAGTCAACAAACAACATGACAGTGGAACTCAGAAATTATTTTTTATGTATTAGGACATTTGACATTCTTTTTTAAGGCAAATGTTAAGTGAAGAAGTGTCATTAACTAATCAGCTTCTAATGCTCTAGGCTGGAGCAGTATAATGGAGCTAAGTGAAAAGTGAAGTCACAATTATAGCTTAATTCTGTCAAGATAATTAGATCTCACTTTTCTTGTAGAAATAATAAAAGTAATGTTTTCTTGAACTGAAAGGCTGAACCTACCATACACGTATCTTCTATTTACAAGATTAAATTTAAGTCTGTCTTTCTTTCTTCTTAAATTCCTTCTGTAAGAGATTTGATTATTGAGCCAAACAAGGCTTTCAAATGGACATTAATGATCTCGCTCTTATTTTATAGACAGCAACAGTTAAACTTTGATTTTATTAATCATTGTGTGTTACCATGACTGATAGTTTTAAATATATCTGTTCATTGAAAATGTAAGAAATCTATGTGAAACACAGTCTGCCTATATAGGCTTAGATACTCATCTCTCTCCCGCAGCCTTTGAAATCTTATTTCATTATTGATAGGTATAATATTCCATGGCCTGCACTTGGAGTAGGGTGCTATCTCTTGCTAAATACAAATACCTCTAACTTCCTGGGGAGCCCTTTTTTTTACATTATAAAGCTATCTTTGCAGAGTCTTTTTTATGAGAAGGGGAGAACTGCAACTGCTTCTGATCCAAGCTTTGAAATCCAAACTTTGACCCGCATCTTCAGAAGTCATTGGTCAAGTAGTAAGACAGCTTGTTCAACCATCATGACAGAGAAAATGACCTTGAAGTCAAAAATCACTATCTAAAGTCATCTAACCCCTCTTGTGAATTGATTGTTAGTCAAGCTACTGTCAGAAATACTGTCATCACTCTTGTCTTCTAAGCAGATGAAACATGCCACAACTCTGTCATTAATTTATACACAAACTCTTATTCTTCTCAATAAAAATTATAATCTTCACAAGAAACAAAAAGAGCAGAATCCTGAAATGTGACTATGTATATTGGGAATACTTTTATCTGAGATGACAATGTGAAAATGAGTGGAAATGTATACCTAAGGGCACTCCTGCTCTAGTAGTTTTCAGAAAGTTCTATTCAGTTTTGAAAAAATCATATGTATATATTTGCCCTATTATTTTGAATTCGTATTTTGTCTGGATTTGGGGGAAAACAGGGAAATTAGACATACCCAGTTTCTTTTCTATGTACTATGACAGAAAATCTGATGAAATGCAGGGTTTACTAAACTTTAAATAATAAAGACATTTTTTTCCTATGCACGGATCTTTTTTTCACTCTGGCCCTGTCATCTCACTAATCCTTAGGTAGGTTCAAGTAAAAATACAGATGGACTATTTTCTAAGACAAGAGTGTATTAACTAGAACAGACAAGAACATGCGCAAAAGTCATGGTTTTTGTGAAGTAGCTATATGTTTCAGTGACAGTAAAAAAATATTTTTAAAACCGTATCTAATGCTCTTATGTTAATTTAATTTAAAATAATAATGAATTATAGTATTTCTCTAATTGAGATAGTCTTCATCTCTACAATAGTAATAAATAAATTAAATTGCACTTACTTTTTATAAGCCAGTATTTTTTTTCCTTTCCTGTTATTTGTTCTTATGCGTTGTAGCTTGCTGAAGTTATAAAAATTCTTTAACTATATCAATCCATCATGTTTAAGGTACTTCTGAAAAAAAAAAAAAAAAAAAAATCTCATATCCAGTTAAATAAAAAAAGATAGGTTCCTGCAAAATGAAGTATTAAGAATAGCTCTGTGAGTACAGAATATTCTCAGAACAGTTGCTCTTCCTAAATGTGTATTAAAAATTGTGATGCATCTCCTGTAGATGATATGCAGATACTCGTGAATATTTTCAGGACTGCCTTGTTACTATGCATTCTCCTTTTGCACGTATTTCTAGCTTTATTTTCAAAACAGAGTCAGCAGCAAAATGTGTACACATGTAAATATGCACAGAATAATTTTTTTCCAAGTGGAGAATAAAACACATACCCAGAAATGTTTCTCATAAAAGAGCAGTCCAATAATACCTTTAAAATGCTTTTATTTGGCTGGATTCCTCTTTCTATTCATCATTATTGTTATTGTTATTGTTGTTGCTATTGTTATTACTGTTATTGTATCTGTTATTATTATTGATCTGTTTCTATTCTTCTCCCTTTTATTTTTTTTTCCCTTGGCACAAGACAAAATTCCTCCTATTAGTACAATCCTTGTTTCCCTAGAAATATGGTACAACTCTAATAAAGAAGGACAGGAACACAATAGTTTCACTAATCAAATGAACCCCATTGTCATTTCATTCCTACGGTACCTAGATATACCTTCAGAGTACCAGATTTATTTTTTTTTTGTGAATTTTTTGGTTTTGCTTTTGTTGTATCTTTTTTTCATTTTTACAAAATACTGCTACAGTATTTTAAGGTTCTACATTAGTTTCCTTCCTGAAGTAAATCTAATCTTAAAGTGAAAGAAGGAAAAAAGAGAAGAGAAAATATATCTAAGGAAGAAATTTATGTAGATGGGTGTTTTACAGAAAATTTATACTACTTGATAATAGCAATTCTTACATTTATCAGTACAGGATTGTCAAAACACCTAACATTCTCTGTTAAGTATTTTGATAATCCTTTATTGTTAATTCTTAATGAGGTCCCTGAAAGAGGACATATTTTTATTTTCTCTTATGTCTGTGCACACATTTGCACTTGTAAATGCACAGCTGAATATGGAAGCTTGGAAATAAGCAATAGATTTCTACACAAAAACAGTGTGAGCAGAGATTACAGGTTTGTGTTAATAAAAATAGACAGCTGAGAAACAGTTTATCCGTATTTTTAACCACACCCGAAACAATATATGGTTAAGTTCCTTTAAAGGAGTTCTATGAATCATAGAATCCTTTAGGTTG
>NW_008582082.1:0-6797 GCF_000691845.1 Merops nubicus
TTAAACTTTTAGTACGTGACGGTTTTGATCTCTACAAACACTCTTAAGAGAGTGGGGAAAAAAAAAAAAACAAAATAGGAAATGTTTCCCAGACAACTGGTGAGAGACTAAAGCTAACTCATTTTGGAATCATTTGATGTGAATGAATACATCGTCTGCGATGTATTTATTTAGTGCTCATTCTGAGTCACTGATTTTTTTCTTCAGGGGTTTAGTGTGGTCAGGCAGCAAATACCAGTCAAACTGGAGCAGCTTGAGATATTGTTGCAGCTTCTTTCTTTTCTTCCCCAGAGAAAAGCACTCCATATGAAGGCATGGGAACATTCCTCATCTGAACCAACACAAAGACACCTGACATTACAAAAAATCCTCTTTGCCTGTTTGAATGGAGAGGGCAAGCTGTGTACTGAGACAAGAATAAACACGCTTGCTGGCAGAAAAGGAAGGGAGACAATCAGGAATTTTGGGTTCTATTGCAGGCTTCATAGGTAAATGACCCCTAATGAGCACAGACTTCCTCCTGTTACTCCAAAGCCTGGTCCTCTTTGTCTTGTCCTTTCAGTTTGCCTCTGGTCATTCTTTCCTACTCTCACCTGTTCATCCTATCCCTGTTCTCTTTAACTACCAAGTCACAACCTCTGATCCTCACATTTCATGCCAGTTCTGGTTTCCTGTGCCAAATTGTGTCAGAGCCCAGACTTTTGGCCTTAATATCTTCTTTTACCCGATTCCTGTCTTATTGGGTGTAGTACCTCCCCATCAGCCTTCAAGACTTGCCTTCCATTTCTTTGCTTTCAGCTCCCTTCTATCAGCCCTTTCACTGGTGTCCCTGTTTCTCTTTTTGGACATCTCATTCAGTCTCAGTCTCCTTTCCATGACTTCTAGCTACACAACATATTCCTGAATGAAACTGAAAAAAAACCCCAAACAGTTAGTGGGACACAGAAACACAAGCTAGAAAACTCAGCCCCAACAGTGAAGTCTGGTAAGATAAGAAGCAATTGTAAATAGGTTCCTGTAAAAAGCCTCTCTTGCTGCAGAACTGTAACAATAGGTGATGTTTTTCCCTACACCCAAACTATAAAGACAGTTGTATGGGAGGGTTAATGAGGGAAGCATTATTGCTCCTATTGATATCTGAATCTCTTTGAATTATAACCTAGGAAGTGCTCTATTATAATCAAGTGAGAAAAAGGACTCCGAGACAAAGTACTCAAAAATATGTAAAAAAATACTGATATAATTGTATAACAAATCAGAATTTGATTTGTTAAAAATACTTTTAATAGGACTAAATCTAAATTATTGGTCTAGGAGGTTGAACCAAATGATGAAAATTAATAAGCTTCAGTTCAAGTTTACAGTGAAAATTGTGGGAAGACTGTATTGTTTCTTCACCCCTATTAGAAGTTAATGCTTCATACACGTTCTCTTAAGGTCTTTTTCTTTAATCTTCCATTTCAGACATGCTAAATTCAAACTGTGAAAGAAAGTGACAATTCATTGTGAGTCTATGAATCTATAATTTTTTATTTTATGCATTAGTGTAATATCTATGCTGAAAAGATCAAGCAACTTACATGTTATACAAGTGCTATTTTTGATGTATGTCTTGCTTAAGTGTTCTGAAATAATACGCCCATTATTTCAATATTTCAGAATTATCACTGTAATTGTCCCCTACAGGCAGAATTTACAAACTTACCTTTAAAATTTGTATCCCCCTATTCAAGTAGAAATTGCATTACAACCTATAATTGTATCTCTAAAATTACAAATAATTATGTATTACATACAAGCAGGGTAAATGAAAATGAATTTAAACAATTGAGCCAGTGTCACATTGTAAATGTTTGGCAAGTAAGGAGCATGCCACTTCTGTGCCTAAAGTTCAGCCAGGTAAAAAGAGTTTTCTCCTCTGAAAAGGAAAAAGAAATGAAAACTACTCCACAAAAACAAACTGCAGTCAAGACTGTTTGGCTACGTTCACTGTTGGAAACTGTATTATACATCTTATTATTCTGTTTCTACATAGACAACTAAGTGTAAAAGGGTAAAATTTGCTCAAACATTATTCTGAAATATTTACCAATAACAGCATATACAAAAATGTAGATACTGAGGCCATTACACATTCAAACACAAACTGCATATCAAAACTGCATCCTCACCTCAGAATTACCAGTGTCAACACTTCAAATCATCCTACTTCATTCTGCTTTGCTGATTCCCCCTCTTCCTTTGAATCTTGACTGAAACCTCTTCTTACTTCTGACACTCAAATTTACTTTCTCTTTCTTCATTATTTAGCTCTGTAAAGCAAAGAAGAGACAGTATAAAGGCAAAATGTATGCTATATATTGACTGGGGCAATTCAGTTAAAAAATAATATGTATGAAAGAGTGAAAATAACTAGAAAAATTAGTAGGCTTTAACGTGACATGAAAAAATCATAACAATACTTTGCACATGCCTTCACTTTCACAGAGAGGATCTCAAAACACAAACAATTTTGGAAACAAGTGTCAGACAACTCCATGGTTATCACAAGCTTACACAGTTTAACTGAGGCACACACGGGGAGAAGAATTTGTTTACAGCTTCACGTCAGTTGAATTGAGAGCAGAACCCAGGATGTATCTTATCCTTTTGACAAATTTCAGTCCTTCACAGTGCCAGAGCAGATACTGCTCTTTATAATGCTCCTATCACCAGTCCCTCTTTTTTGGTCCTCTGAGTGACAGGATCTCACTGCACTGCAAGTGTGCATCCCTTATTCTTCTGTTCCCCTTTCAGTTTTGAACATTACACTGTCATCTTCCTTCCTGAAGTGCCTGCTACTGTGTGTGATAAAACATACTGCCTACACTAACCCTGATGTCAGGCTGAGCTGCTACTCCTAATTAGGGCTAGTTACATCACTATGACATGTCAGTTTTGCTTAATTGCATAATTTGCCATTAGATTACTTTTGAAGGTAATTTATACAGCTGTTTGCCTATTAATAATTATGCTCTTAAGGAAAAACATTCCATATAGGTCTAAAGATTGATGCTGATCCAGACAGCTCTAGTGGTAGTTCAAAATTAATTTTCTGTTCCCTAGAAGCTTGGCTGGTCGAAATGTGTCCCACAACTGTTAATATGTTTGTTTTCAGCTCTTCAGTAGCAGCCAGTGCAGAGGTACAATTCACTTTGAGATGTCTCCAGGATGAATGGCTGAATCAGAAGGTTTAGCTTCTCTTGGTTTAGCTTCTTCAAAACAATCTCTTGGAAGCCAGTATGAGTACCAGTAAATCTGTTGAAGATTTGCAGAAGAGTCTGGGCTGCAGGCATCTGAGAAAGCTGGCAGGCTTTACCAGAGTTGGCAGAGCTAGAGCTTCACTGCAGAAAGGATTCATATTCAAAAGGATGATACTTCAGCTCTCAGAGAACAGAAGTATCTTGTTTTGGATACAGTTCTGAAAGCTGCTCCTAAATTACCTAGATAATTTGTCTGTTATTCATGTGTGTCCTGCGAAGGTCTTTGATCTGTGTCGGTTTCTCAGCAAAGAGAACTGTTGCAGCCACACGTGCAGCAACTTAAATTGATATTTGTCAGTAGGAGAGAGAGGTAGAGAGAGAGGGAGAGGGCAACGTGTTTTGTGAGGTCCAAACCATTAGCTCTTATAGGAAGGACAGGTCTGCAGTTTGTAATTGGAGTGGGAGAACAAGCTGATGTGGTTTTCTTTTGACATAAAAGACTCTGCACGTGACCAGGGAAGAGCCCCCACTCCCACGTCAAATCCTGCTCCTGAATGTCTCATAAAAAGAGAATGTTTTTCCATCTCAGTCCTCTAGCAACTACATAGTTCAGTCACTCAGGTAGATGAAATTCATTTCTGATGTTTCATATAAATCATTACAAATAATTGGAACAATGGAGCATGCTAATTCTTATCACCCAAGAATGGTGTCAAGTACAAATTAATTGCATGATATAAATGAGTTTACTGATTGATAAAAGTATTTTATGTCTTTGTAACATTTCAACCTTCTTCAAAGGCAAACAATTAGGTTTGGAGAAAATCCACCTCACTCCAACTCCAGCTCACATCTGCCCTAGACTTAATAAGTATGAGTGGAAGATTGTGTAAGACTGAGAATAAAACTGTGATGAGTAATTTTATTTGTTCTAAATCAATGTAGTAATATTTCTGGGTAGAATTGTTATTCGAGTTCTGAATAATAAAAGGAAAATCTCCAAAGGTAACATATCAATAGGAAATACAAAAATAACTGAGTTTGTTCTACATTCCTAAACATCTCTTGAACACTTAATTTGGGAATACTCAGTTGAAAAAGTGAATTGAATCACTCCTGTGTGGGATTCTCTGATGAATCTCTTTTTGCCATCACTGTCAAATTCTGGTATGAACAGAACCTCGGTGGAAAGAGACAGAGTAAGGAGAAGAAAAAACGGGGGAAAATAAAAACCAGAGGGATAAAGAGCATCAGAAAGAAAAACAAGGGATGGGAATTCAAGTTTTTAGAAGA
Source organism: Merops nubicus (assembly GCF_000691845.1). Classification (NCBI taxonomy): domain Eukaryota; kingdom Metazoa; phylum Chordata; class Aves; order Coraciiformes; family Meropidae; genus Merops; species Merops nubicus. The sequence goes on from NW_008582082.1 coordinate 4,536, forward strand.
AAATAACTATTAGCAACTGAACAAAGTCAGTTGATAAGAATCTATTAGCCTGGAATTAGGTGTTCCTCTATCCTGGGAAGTTGTAGGACTTAGATGAGATCTCCCTTTTGAACACAGTATGGACAACCTCACAGTATTGAATCAGTCTCCAAGACAATGATATTTACCAGTGTCTTCTGCTCTAAATCTGACTTAATCAGAGAACAAGGTCTATACAGCTATGCTGTCTGGCAGTGATAAATTCTGGATCCACCACCTAGTTTCCACCCTGTCACGTGTTGATCAGTTGCCTGATGCACACACACTGTCTGACCAACCAGCTGATGGCTTTTGAGCTGAGATTCATGCATCTTCCTCTCATTGGAGACTCTTCCCTCAGCCACAGAAAAAAAGTCCCCACATCTCTGAATGACTAAGTTACTGTATTAAAATGAAACTTGCTCTGAATCACATGACCAAAAGATGGGTCCCTAAAAAAGGCCTCAAATATCATAACAGTCATGATTAAATCCTAACACATAGTGACACTACTGACATAGCTGAGGTAAAAAGGCTGCCTGCTGGTTTTTGGTAACCATTTTCCTGTATATATTCTGAATAAATTAATCCTCATTTTCATCATAAAACAACTGATCTGATTAAATCTGATTTCATTTGAACAACACAGGTGATGAAATTACAACTCCTGCAAAATCTCACAGTAATATGCCCTTTTTTTTTGTTACTGTTCTACACTTATTGGTTCCTCCTGGTCTCCCCTTTTCTACAGTCTTTGCTCCAGCCACATCACTGTCATTCATCCTCTTACTTTGTGCAGTGCAACATCAAGTGTTGAGCCTGTTTTTGAGGTCCCTAAAGTTAAATTCTCAAATTGCTCAAGCTTAAGGCACCCAACAGTTGAATAATTTGAATATTAGGAAGGCAAATCTGTAATTCAGTGGATAGATTTCACCTAAATTTCTGAACTCATTTCATTTGGTGCTAGGCCAGGATTGATTTCACAAAATAAAATCAGCCAAGCAACTGGAGAATATTTATATTTTTCAGCAAGTAGAGTCAACACCCTAATGTAGTACTGTATGTAGATTGTAGGTAGTACTGGAAAATAGCAGGGTCAGGGCTCCAGGTGAGCATTAACAGACTCTGACCAGCATCACCGGGCTCCTCACCACACCCATACCCTCTGCTCATTGGTCTAGGAGCCACATTTAAGCTCATGCCAGGGCAGCCTTATCTTCTCTAGTTTATGCCAGAGGTATGCCTGTGCTCAGTCCTGTCTCCTGCTAGCCTGGAGGGCTTGCTGATTGCCCTGGATGAAGTTCAGATTTGTGCTGTAGGTAACTTGCCTCCCATCCTGTCTACTGGGTCAACACTAGACTTGACTCAGTACCTTACCTTGCCTGGGACTGCTGATGGTGCCTGACACTGTGACCAGCCCAGCGTGCAGGACTGTGCTCTGGTTGGTGAAGACACTGCCTCTCCCTAAGCTGCCATCACTGCTGGCTCTTCCTGTTGCCTGACAGTTAGCTACAAGATGTGGAATTCCCACTTGCTCAGAGTTTATCTCAGGGAAAAAACTGAAGCTAAAATGTAAAGGGTTAGTTGAATTAATGTGGTCTTATTAATTCAGGTTGGGCTCTATTGACGTTGTACAACTTCACCTTCTAAGACATGAAATTTTCTTTAAGGAGGTCACTTGTGTGGCAAAGCACTTGATCCAGGCTCTCTTGTAATCTAGAGAGACTGACTGAGGACCAAGTCCTGGGAAGCAGTAGTGTCTACACATTGCTTCCCTAAAGAGTTCTTATTCTTCTTTCCATGAGCCAAATCACATGCAGAGGTGCACATGACATGTGTGTGTGTTATCCTGAGCTGAGATCTGCCCACCTTATCCTCAGGAGAGGTTTTCATACAGGTAACAGAATGACTGCCTCTGCCCCCTTTTTTTAAAAAAAAGCTCCAAAACACTAAAAGGAAATGCCCTTTGAGTAGAGGCTAGTCTGTCAGAAACGTTAAAAGCTATGTGTTGGTCTTACTCCCCGCAGAGCCAAGGGGTCCTGAGTCCAACTGAGGTGTGCCCCCTCTCAACCTCCTCCTGGCTTTGGCCGTCCTGAGGCCGCACCGAGGCTTCGGGGTGAGGGCGGCCCCTCGACGTCTCTCCTGGAGGTAAGCCTAAGGTGGGGGGTGAGCAGCCCCGGGGTGCCGGCCCCTCTCCCTCCTCCTCCCCGTTCCCGGAGGGCGGGCTCACCACGAGACGCGGGC
>NW_008582083.1:0-10467 GCF_000691845.1 Merops nubicus
TTATTAATAATAATAATTTAATAATAACTTGCTGTGAAATAAAACCAGAATGTAGAGGATATGAAGGCTCCCTAGAGATTTTTTTCAATTCTTATTTATTTATCTATTCTGAAAAAAGGTCTTTACCTATCTGCTATAGCCACGGCTATAGCTGTACTCATCTTAGAAACACAGTGACACAGAACAGGATCTTAGTGCAGATATTCCACCTGTCCCTGCAGGTTTTGGACTATGCCTAGACACATCATACACAATTTGCTTAAGTGGGGCTTTGATTTGTCAGGACTTTCATTGTTTCCAGTCTAGTAAGAACAAGGACCTGAAACTTGACTTAGACCCCATGGTTTTAGCAGAGGAGAAAGCCTAGGAAGGAAAAATGCTGTGGAAACTTTTGTCTCCAAGAAACCATCAAACTCTAAGCATTAAAATATACATGTTTTACACAGTTGAAAATCCATATGCAGCTGAATATATGCTTTATAAAATGTTTTAGAATTGCTCCTTTCTTTTGTATAACATAGATATATATGTATATAAAAATATTTTTCTATATACACACATGCATATGTATGTGAGCACGCACACACACAGACATACAAAATATTCTGATAGGTTCCTTTGCAATATTCAAGGTGAGAGAAGAGACTGGAATGCATAGTTTTATTTTCAAAAACAGTTCAAAATGTACAAGTCTCTAAAAGAGAACTTAAACATTAGCCAGGTATTGTAAAATTATTGGCCAGATTCTTCCAAGTACATGAAAAAAAAAGGGAGTGATAGCTCTGTTGTCTTCTACACCATCTGAAAATCAGAATCTACATATTCAAAGTTAAATTGTATTGAATAGCATTGCAGCATAAGAAAAGAAATTCCTCACCACATCCAGTTATCCTCTATACTCCAGAAAGTAGGAGGAAAGCTTGTGTTAATCAATGTTATATTCAAATAAGCTGAAATTTCCTGCCGTTATCAATGACAGAGCCATAAAGATTACGGAACACCACTTTATCTGGATAAATCAAGTCACTGTAAAATTCCAAGTGTTCAGAAAACTAAATGGCAAACAAGGGACTCAGGAGTATTTTCACCTCAACAGCTACTGATAACCATCACAGAATTGTGTCACTTTAATGGAATCCATCCTAAAGAGATAAGCAGGATTCAACATTCCTTTGTCAATTTATACAAAACACCAAAGGATAATGTAAATGCACAAAAGTATCTCTGCCAAAGGATTTGGCACCCTGATTTATGAGTTTTATAGAGATAATAAAACCATTTCTCTAGGTAGCATTTCTTTGTTGTATTCAGCCTTGAAGAGAGATGATAATGAAACACACCTGTTAGAACTCTTTAATATTATGTGTGCCAGGAGGCAGAAACTTGTCCACAAAAATCTCAGATCATTAAGTCTTGAGCATTAAAAAACCCTAAAACATTCTTCACAGCTGATATGTTAAGTGCTTGCCAAATTATTGAAGATTTGTGCTATAACAAGATTAAACCACCCTGAGCATGAACTTTACTAAAACTTAAGAACAATTCTGAGCCATATTTAGCAGTAATATTTTTGTATCTTAGACGTTATGTTACTTTGAAACACATTACAAACTCGGAAGCATAGACAAGGTATTGAGATAAGTTAAAATTCCTGATAAATAAACACAGCGTACACCCATGTGGATTCTGAATTCTTTAATTCAAGCTCCTTATGCTGAAACATGCTCCTAGTAGCCAGTAATCAGTCCTTTTCAACTGGCTTAGTCTCATCAAATATGTATCAGGTTTGTACTGCTTAATTCCATTAACAGCACCTAAGAGTAAATAAGCAGAATCATTTGCAAAATCTTATCTTAGTATTTTCTATAGGATTGGCAATAAAACCACAGTGTAATCACATCTAGGAGAAATTCCCAGTTGACACTATATAAGGCTAAGAACAAAGGCAATTTGCCTTCTTTTATTTTACTGGTTTTATACAGAAGAGGATACAAAAACCTACAATGAAAATAGCAAAATAATTTACAGCATCAGCCTTGAGTTTCACATGTTTGTGATCTGTAAAAGTACACAGACAGAACTTTGTTGTTTTTCTCCCACCCCACCTCTGACTTTTTATAATTTGTCTCCATAGTCAGGGAGAAGATGTGACACAAGAGCATGAAATCACATAGCCACAAAAAGGGGACACCTCTAACATGGTAAAAAATATCACTGAACAGAGGTGTTTCCTGGGTATGTTCTGTTTAAACCCATTTCTCTAAGTGACCAGGAACATCACTGGGCAAAGACCTCCATCAGCTACTTTCTGACATTTGAGGGCCTCTACAGCTTGGCAGAGGAAGGTCTTCAGTATGAACACGTCACATTAGCAGTCTTCCCCCTAGAAGCAGAGCTAGTCCCAAGATGAGTTTCTGTTAAGTAAAAGGTCACTTGTGCATGTCAGGAAAGGATAAAGAGGGTTTGAGTTGAGTCACCAACAGCCAATGCACCATTGTACCCAGCAAGCAAAGAGTGGGAAAAGAATCTGCCACTTCTAGAAGGAACAAGATGCTGCATAGAAATGCTGAGATTTACCACCAGTTTTACAGTGGGCTTGCTGGATGAAACTAGACGTGCTACTCTACAAGGGTAATAATATTGCTCATTTCTTAAAGTTGTGGTGACATATATATGTATATTAAAAGTATAGGAGTACACACTGTAAGAGCTATCAGCAAAGCCTGGGATTTCACAAACAGAAGTAAAAAGCCACAGCAAATTAAATGAGACTCACAGTTATTATTACTAGAACTACAGGAAGGCTGTGGCAGAAAAGCATTTTTAATTGCCTGCCTTGTTAGAGGGAAGATGAGCAGTCATGGGTAGACAGGATGTCCCATGGTGGAGATGCAGCGCTCCTTACTTGGCACTTTTGGGAGTCTACACAATAATTCATAGAATCATAGAATGGTTTGGGTTGGAAGGGATCAGTTGGAAAGATCAGTTAAGAACAGGACTGCTTAAAGAGAGAAAGAAAAAGAGAAGTGTTTAGTAGAAAACAATGAAACCCTTCACTCCTTAAATATTTCTAGTTAAAAACAAGTTTCATTTTCTGCTATGGGAAAAAATTCCAACACAGAAACACACCCATCTCTAAAAATAGGAGACAAAGGGGTTTTGCATGTTAAAAAAATAAATTTGTTACAATTACACTTTTCCATGGAAAACTTCTGGTTTGGAACTACATCAACTCTCAGTGAAGATATTGTCAACAGAATCATAGTCACCTTCAGTCCTCATGTGTTTAAGTTAGATATCCAATTCTAGAAGTAGCTCAAGAGATTACTGCACTGCCATTCAAACACCAAAATGAGGATTATTTTTTTTTTTACCCCCAGCCAATTTAGGTAAGGTTTCCTTCCTAAATTCTTTAGTTTTAGAGTTGTCTGTGCTTCACTTCCTTTCTTTCATAATAAAAAATGGAGACCATATACTGACTTGCAAGATTATACTAAGTATCAAATCCCTAATTTTCCTACAAGCATCTCTATGATATATTATTATAAAAAGAATTTTTTTTTTTTTTAAGAAGTCATTAGACTGATAATACATTGTGTCAAGTGTCCCATGGGTTTTTAAAACAAATTATATTTCTCAGAAACAATTATTTAAAGGCATGATAGTTTTTCAGTCTTGGAAAAATGCTCTCCAAGTTTTGACAAGTTGATTCATAATAAATGGTGGGAACCAAATTATTCCACCATTAAAAAATTAGCAATCTAGACATACAGGTCCTTCTCAAGTCAGTATAGAAGGACTGGCATTTCCTGAGAAGAAACTCACCTTTGTAAGGCATCTATCTGAGAGAGACAACAGGTGCTTTTATTTCGACTGCCTACACACTGAATTTATCTTTAAGGCAGCCAAAGTCAGCAGAGGAGAATTCCACTCAAAATTTACAAGGTACTTTAACTTTTTGTTTTGTTTTAAACAACGATTAATCCTGTAAAAACCATTAACAAGGGAAAGGAAGTTTTCAGGCTCTGAATCAGCCCAGTTCTCGTGCACATAGCACAAGACAGCAATTCAATAACACGTGGCAATTTCTCATTGCAGTTCAGCTTTGTGCTTTGGAAAATTGGTCCATGCAGTGATGGCCAACTAATCATTCCAATGTGTCCAGAAAATTAAAGAAAAACCAGACCAAGGGAATATTATGCATTGTCAGTGTGGCAGGAAAAAAATGCCCTGGAACCATACAGATAAGATAAAGCTGTGTTTAATACCCCAGAGGTATGCACCTCTGACGGTGCATAATAAAACTGCTATGCATTATGCAGGCAAAACCCTGCAGAGCTCAGGGGAAATTCAGGGGGCACGAGTATGTTTTCTGTAATAATCCTGACATTCTTTAATCAGCACCTCTCAAAGCTGAGTAGTATTTCCTTGCTAATTTTCTCATCATTGTATTTCAAGTTCTGTTTGGTGAATTACATTAGGTGCACTGATGTTACTTCCACAGAAACCACAATCTAGTGTTCACATTATAGCAGCTCTTAAACACAGCAAAATCATTAAATTGAAAATCTTACTTCTGATAAACTGCTTCTCTGAGTAGTGACAGTTCCAACAATATCTCCACTCATTTGCACAGAGAGACCTGAAGCAGGGCTGAGGGTCCTCCCCATTTGGCTCTTAGATGTCAAAGATCTGCTTCTTTGCATACTAATGATGCCTCCCCTGTTTCCTTGGTTGCTAGGGGTAAGAGGCTGTGACAGCAAGCTATTTGGGGTCACAGGTCTGCTCCCTGGAGTTGATGGAGTTGATGGCCTGTTGGTTTGTGTACCAGGCGTTGGAGGTTTGCTGTTTGCCACGCTGGAGACCTGTGTTCTGCTGTTACTGGGCAGTGGTGATGATTTACTTCCTTGGAGCTGAATGTTCTTCCCCATCGTAGTTGGCACTTGAGGCCTCACATTTTGCCCCTGTGTAGCTTGAAGATTGCCTTGATAGTCAGATACAAGAACTAAACTGTGATGTTGGACACTAGGGCTTCTTGAGAGCCTTGCTTCCTCCCATAGTGTTAGGTCCTTCTCAATATCTGTGCACACACACATACAAACAAAAAAGAAAAGAAAAAAAGAAACTCACTTTCAGTTTCTCTCTCGTTTAAAATTCTTACTGATTTTCTTCAATGTGACAACCTGATGCTGTGCAAAGAAAATCGATTCACCCTTGAAATATAAGGCATTAGAATTAACAGTTCAAATGTTTGACAAGCATTTCAAAGAATCATAGAATGCTTTGGGTTGAAAGGGATGTTTCAAGTCATCTAGAGCAACCCCTCTGCAAGGAGCAGGGACATCTGCAGCTAGAGCAGGTTGCTCAGAGCCCCGGCCAACCTGACCTGGAATGTTTCCAGGGATGGGGCATCAACCACCTCTCTGGGCAACCTGGGCCAGGTTCTCATCATCCTCAGTATAAAAAATTTCTCCATTTTCTCTAGTCCAAATCTCTCTCTTTTAATTTAAAAACATCACCCCTTGTTCACAATGCAACCTGTAAAACCCCCTCTCATTTCTTCAAAGTTATCTCTCTGCAGTTTTTGCACAGTTTCTCATTAGCATCAAATCAAGATGAAGCAGGGAGCTAAGACTGCCATCCTCAGCTACACTGAGAAAACCTTGGGTTTTTTGTTTGACCTTTTAGAAATAATAACTTCATCAAAGATGTTGCAGATGTCCCACTGCACACAAGTTAACAGGCTTCACTTAGCCAGATGTCTCGTGGACAAGGTGAGATTCTCCTGCAAAGAATTCAATTCTCAAGCTGAAGGTCCACTGCAGCCTTTTCTAAACACTACTGAAATGCAGATGAAGCATCACGACCTCCTTAGTGCAGAAGTCTTGGTGACATGTGGAAACAACAAAACAAAGAATGGTATTAAGCTGTCAGACTGCAGTATACTTAACACAGTTTAATTACTGTTTAATTGCTGTATTTACTGTAATTACAGCAAAGTTCATTACATCTACAAACACAACAATAATTGCAGTGAGAAGTTTTTATCTGATATCACCAGCATGTGAGGTGCATCATTTTTCCGTTTGTCTAAAACACTGGCAGAGGTGGCAGTTTGTGATTCCTTGCTGCCACACATACCAGCCAGGTGTTTCTCCATGGTCTGGAGTTCTTTTGCTGCTAAGGAGTCCTTGAGGAGTTTCTGCCTGGGGGAACCTCTAGGTCTGACACCCACAGCATCCAGGGTCCGAACCATCTGCGGCTGACACAGAGAGAAAGAAAAGGGAATAGTTTTTAATGTAGTTTCCACATTTACACACAACAATGTAAAAAAAGGTGGTTTCCTCACTTAGAACTGTGCATCTGGTGCTTTTTCTGTAAAATAGAGAATATTTTATGCAAGACATCACAAAATAAAATTTACCTTAAGAACATAAATAGTAGGCATTACTTAAAATCAAGAGTTCTAAAGTACTTCATATATATACACCTTCACACAAGTTCTTGTTCCACACTGAGACATCGTAACAGGACAAATTCTTCAGTGATTTACATTTTGTGCAGTACCAGCTACTTTGTGGGGGTTGCACTTACTTCAAATTGTCATAACGTTTGGCACCGTATCTCTGAAAAGCAGAAGTTCTGGGAATATCACAGAATTTCCTAATCAAAATTGCCAGTGCTGTTGTATCACGGCACACAGCAATATCTCACAGCAACTAAATCATCAGAACCACACAGCAGTTTGGAAGGGATACTGACAAACAGACCACCTCCCTGGGCACCTCACTACTGAATGCTGGGGAACTCAAAATTATACGCATTTTCTGGAAACCATGCAGTGCACCTACATGAAATGAATTTTCAAATATTAACTCTGTGAAAAACAAAGCATAGCAGAATATTCCATTAAAAAAGGTTTAAAGCAAAAAGGTACAAAAAAATTCCACGTTCTTTAGAAACAGGGCAGAAAACATATACAATGTCACAAAGGAAAAAAAAAAGTAACCATATTATAAATTACATAAACCATGCTACAGACATACATGTTGTGTCTCTTCTAAATACTGGGATCCAGATTGCTTTACTTACCACAGCAAAGACCTTACATATGGATTTATAGATTGGACACAAAAAAAGCACCCACATGGCTCTTTCCTAAAGCAACTTATGTGTAATTCTTGCGGCCCACAACTTTTTTCAAAACATTTTTTCTCTGAAGGCTGAGGCACATTTAAAGAAAACTTGGCCAACATATAGTATTAGGACAAGTTCTCTTAAAGTAGAGAGAAATTTATGACAATGATAATGATCCATTTACCTCACAACTGAATCCCTATTGGGAACCCTACTGGGATGCAGGACCAGAGTAAATGTGGCACACCTTGAACCAGATCAGGGATTTTTACATGTAATATCTACGTTTAAGGGAACCAGTTAGTCCAATTTATGAGAAATGTCTGATCAGCTTCATATTTATTCTATTTTTCCCTCATCTTATTCATCATATAGTATCACATATCTCATATAGTATCTGAAAATAATTTCAAGTCACAAGAATGGATTCTGGTATCAATTCTGAAGTAATTTGAAAAGCATATTTCTTACTGTTTGGAAGGATTTGTGGAAAGCCATTGAAAGAATGTATTTATCTTCACAGCTCTCCTGTGAGGAACATCAGTTCTACCTCTATATTTTACATGTCAAGATTGTCAAAATTGCCACTGGAAGTTATTAGGGGGTTATGGAACAGATCTCTACTCTTCAGACCCCTTCAAAGCAACAGCAACAGTTGGATGATTTGTTTCTTTCTGAGGAGACACAGCTGTAGACAAATATACAGTGTGGGATAGTTGGGTAGTATTCTGAATAACCAAGAGACACTGGTAAAGAGGTAAAAGTATACAATCAGCTAGCTACACGGTATTTTAGCAAGAGCTTTCCCATACTCAGTTGAAGGCTGTATATTCTGCACCAAGATTTTGCTAATAAACATAATGATCTTTTGATTTTCTTGTGTCTTTATTTTTCTGTGTAATTCAACATATCTGTTGCTCTTTCCTGATGCAACATGTCTTCAGAACTGATAAATCAAAGCTTGTAGCTGCAGGTCCAAATCAGTAAGAAAAAATTTGGTTCAGAAACTGTTGCAGAATTAGACCTCTCTGTTCACTACAGTAAAGCAAAAAGGAGGCTTGAGAGAGCAGCTCAAAAACATTCTAAACCCATCATAAAGGTCTACTTCTTAATTCTTTTGCCCATGATCTACAAATGCTCTGGGAGGTTCTTGCACTCCACATTCTCAAAGAGCTTAGGGACTCATTCTGGAACTCCAGACTGTATTTTATTTTCTGCAAACTGCAAATCTGCAAAGATTTCCTTAAACTTCAAAATAAAGCAATTGTTGAAAATATTACCAAGCATAATACATTCTTAAAATACATATTTAAATAAGTCGTACATTTTAAACAGACGCTTCTTGTCTATTAGTTTCTGAGAAAATATTACCAAAAAACCTATAGTTGAGATATTGCAATGTCATATTTCATAACAAAATTTGGAGTTTGAATAATTCTGTTCTCTTAATTCTGTAAAACTGAATTTTATCTGCTAAAATGGATATCTGACTAACATTTAAGAAGGTACAGACATAGTATAAAATGACTGCCCCTACAATGGGAGCTATACATGTAAGTCCAACAACATATGGTTTTCAATGAGTTTATAGCCATTTATTTTTAAATATCACTCTTCCTAGAACGAAAAAAAAATTGTCTTCATGCAAAATCTGATTTTTATCAAGCTATTTGTAAAGATTACAGGATTATCCATAAGGGAATGTACTTACAGATCCTGCCACTTGAGAGACACTCTGAAATTCATCGATATCTTCCATAAGTGTTTCAACCCCGGGTACCTGAGCTGTTCCAAAGAGGCAGAAAAGAAGTAAATCACTCTAAGTAAGCATTAGTCACTTTGAAAATAAAATGCCTATAAATTAACTGCTGGGAAGGTAAATGTGGCTACTGTCAATGCACTGCTTTTCAGTTACATCTCAATGGATTTTCATTTATGTCTGACTTTAATTTGTGTTTGATTTTATGTCTGATTTTAATTTATAAACTTAATGCAATGTGGAATGGTGGCTCTAACATGGTCAGAGTGCTAAGAAAGCTTCCTCCAGCTGCTGAGGGGTCCTGTAGGTTAGTCATTATTTTTATTATTAAAACTAAATACTGTTTGATCTTTAAAAAAGTGAGTAGTGGATCTTCAGCTTTAATAAAATCAATAAAACTAAATTGAATACATTCTGTAAAACTGTTTAGAATACAGTTAAAATCCTTGAAAAAAGAAGTTCTGGTTGCTTCAGGGAATATTTAAAAGCTGTAAAGGTTGTAATTTGCTTCCCAATGCATAGTTTTCTCTCAGTAAGGTTATTGGTACTGATAAGTGCAGAAAATAAATTCAAATAAACTTGGTAAGTGAAGCTTACTAGTCACTTTGTCAGGATATAATACATGCTTTAGAGGACATAACTAAAAATTCAGTGCCAAGTGATGCCTTGGTTACTTAGCGTTTTCTAAGAATGTTTTTAGGAGTCTCTTTTATTATCTTCTCATAGATAATATTTATTGGAAATACATGTCAGACACACAGAAAACAAGTAATGTGTGGCACTTATAGGGATGACTGATAGAATGGGCAGTTACCAGAGTCTTATGGCTGTTTTCAGACTGTGCTCACTTGTAAAATCCAGCTGTGCATTTTTTCAAATCAAAATGTATTAAAAAATGGTAAAAACAGGAAAAATAATATATATTTTGAAAGGCAGAACATTTCTGAGAGCACCTCTTGACAGGAGCTTGGCAGTACCTCATTGCTGACCTCAGTCCTTCTGTCCCAGGGGCCTTGCTGTTTTCTAGCTATATGACCAAAAGGTCTGTCTATATTCACAGACATGAGATAGATGTTTTTGTAACACCCTGAACATCACTGCTGCATCTACCTAGCTAACTGCAATAATCTCAGGCTCACGCATCCCCTTAACCTATCCCAAACAAACCACCACCTCCAGAGGAATCCTTCCCTCCTTCTCACAATCTCATATTTTGAGATTCTGAGTCTCCTATTCAGTTGTTTGCTTGTTTTTTTATGAAGTGATCAATGGCAGGTTAAAGGAAAAACATGGCACAAAGCCAGTATCCTCACAAAGCCCAACTGAAAAACTGCTCTTTAAAGACACACCAGCTACTAATGAGCCACTAACTTACAAACCAGGCAAGAGAAATGAGTGAAAGCTGGAGCTCATGTCATACCTAACATCACTAAAGAGCAGACAGTTCATAGGGTAATTAAAACCAAGAAAAGTTACTTCCAGTTTGTCTTGCATTAATGAATCCCCATAGCTCACTTCTCTCTGCCTGATGAAGACTGCACTGCAAATCAAATCATAGAATCATAGAATCA
>NW_008582084.1:0-14939 GCF_000691845.1 Merops nubicus
GCTGGTTGTGATAGAGCAAAAAAAACCCACTTGTTTGTCATGTTCAAAAGCTTTTTCACTCTCTAGCAAGGACTGAGCTCGACAATGCCTGCGTCCCTGCTTGCATGCCTCCTCATGGGTGCTGCTCTGGAGACCCCCTGGTTCATGAGGTAATGAGAACAAATTTACTCTGTGTATTTCAGCCATGATCCTCTGGTTATTCCTGCTTGTGCCAACTCACATGAGGGCATCCTTCAAAAATTTCCTCACTTTCTTGAAATGTTTGAAATGCCGTCTCCTACCTCTATATCTATCTGGGATCTGTAACAGAGCTTCAAAAACATCAAGCTCAGTCATTGCCTCACTCAGGATAAACATAACAGGAAAGCACTAGCACCTTATACCATTGAAGTTGTCTCTGTGATGGTATCAGTTAATTCAAGCTGCCTTTAGTCTGACCATGACTAAATAAGCTAACCAAGAGATTTTAAAAGAAATCTAATTATGATCTACACACCAAAAAGTGTTTGGAAATATCATCTTAATGGAGGACAGAGAGAAAGTGCAGATCTGCCACCTACAGCCATCTGGGGAAACACAATGAAAAAGAATTTTAATTAAAAATATTGCTTCACTAAGACTACAGTATTTTACTTGAAGTATTTTCCTAGAAATCATTAGGACATTGAAAGTAGTGTTCAGAAAATCTCTGACTGGATGCAGTGTGCTGCTGTGCATCCTGATGCTTATGCAATACAGATTCAAGGCAGTAAACAGTGCCATGGATTGTGGTTGTCTACCACAGAAAACTACAAGCTGCACAGCTGATGGGTCTCAGGGCTTCTTCATAGTGAGACTCTGGGGACCAGGTTCTTGCTATGATTTTAGGTTAGCTGCTATAGTCATGACTGTGAAATCTGGAAGCAGAAGGGCCTAGGGAAGGTTGTTATGAAGTACTAATCCAAGAGAGTATATGATTAAGGTTACTATCATGATCATCACAATGCTTTAGAAGATATTATCTTCCTGGAATAAGGTGTGATCTGAGATAAAACATTCATTTTCCAAACTGCTTCCTTTCATTTTGTCTCTGTGTCTCACATCAACTATCTGCTGTCAGTTTTCAGAGCTGTGAACTAATGCACGCAATCATTTGGGTGCTCAGGGTGAACCTCAGAGTGAATGGAGGTATAGCTATTCCATTGTCAGTTCTATAAATTCAATTTAGAAGGAAGTTTTAAAGAAAAATCACATCTAAAAATTAAAATTAATGTAAAAAGCAAATTCTCTGTTTAATTAGTATTTAAATATGCAGATCTTGCTGAGGCTGATATTCAGATTATAGCAAGGGAGAGATTTTAGTTGTGTTTCTTCCTAGATGATTCCTAATGCAATAGTTTGTTGTTACTGAATTTATTTAACAAATTTGTCATGGTGAATATTAATTACTTGTGTTCACTTCTTGGGAGGAATGTGTATAGTTTATGACTAATGGATCAAATCTTTGAAGTCACTGAAATCAGCAAAATTAAAGTAGGAACAGCTTTGTTCCTGTTTGTTGTAAGCATAATTGGTTCTGAATATAAAAAGAATTGCACAAAGTATTGTAAGTATGCTTGTTTATATCCACTAACTGGCCCTGGATTCTTGGTTTCCCCCTTTGTAGCCGTCAGGTATCTGAAGAAGGCCTACAAGAAAGCTGAGGAGAGGATTTCTACAAGGGTAGGTAATGATAGGACAAGTTGTATTGGGTTCAAACTGGAAGAGGATAGATTTAGATCAGATGTAAGGATGAAGTTCTTCACTAAGAGGGTGACGAGACACCGGAACAGGTTTTCCAGGGAAGTTGTGGATGTTCCCTCACTGGAGGTGTTCGGTACCAGGTTGGGTGGGGCTTTGAGCAACCTGATCTAGTGGGAGGTGTCTTTGCCCACGGTAGGGGGTTGGATCTATGCTATATTTGAGGTCCCTTCCCATCCAAACCATTCCATGGTTCTGTGGTTTTTGGCATCTGTGGCACAAGCATTTGAGGTCCACAGCCCCACTCCTGCTGCAGGTGTTCAGATCTCCTTGCACACAGACACACAGACACACACACAGACACACAGACACACACACACACACACACAGACACACACTCCCTGGGTCCCTTAGCAACTGCCCTTAGACACTCAATCTACTCAGCAGTTAGTCCTTGAACCCACTCAGACCCAGCTGCCACACAGAGAGCACACGCAGATGGGTCTCTGTTGACTCCTAAGCCCCACAATACTTAGGCTTTCTTGTCCCTTCAGTAGCCAGTTTGCACACCCTCCAGTCTCTCCAGTATTTGACACAGAACCTCTTTAGTGCCTGCCTTCCACACTGCTTACCCTATTTGCAGGTCCAGGCTGATAACCACTAAGAACCACAGATGTATGTCCGTATGTCCCTGTGTGATATGCACACGTGCTGCACAGTAGGTTTGTTCTGGTCCATGTCCTCAGTTGTAGCCTATCACCTGCCCCCACTGACACCTCTGGGGCACCATGGCCTTTTGCAAGGCACAACCTCAGGATTCCCTTCAGAGAAAGTATGTCAGCAGAAGAGATGCGAGTAAATATACACATGGCCAGAAGCTGACTGAGGTGCACAAATTTACCCAGGACCTCTAAAGCTCACCCACATCCTGTCCTCATGTGTATAGAATAAGTGTAGCAGAATATAGTTTGCCCATGGAAGAAGCGAGGTAAGCAAGCAGAACCTTTCTGCACAACTAAAATGAACAAACACCCAAAACCCAATAGCAATTCAAGTGCAATGTACTGTAATACATACATTGTCATAATTCAGTTCCAAATACGCTTTTAAATATAAGAATATATAATAATGACAATCAGGCAACTAATCTACACACTTTTCTTTATGAATCTCAATCATTAGAATTTGGCCCGGTTTGTTTAAACATTAGTTGATCCTCTAAAATAGGTCATTCTACTTTCAAATGTAAGTAAAAGTCTCTCTCAATCTAATCAGGGCAATTAAATGTGTATTATTAAGGATTTACGCAGTTCTTTTAATTATTGTACAATTTATATGTCAGCTTCTTTTATCTGTAACTTGAACACAGAGCACCTGAGGGACTGAACATCATTTTCATTAACTATAATTGCTTTGCAGTGAAATCTTCGGTCTATAGCAGTATAATTCCATGTTAATTTGAATCATTGCTTTGCTTTGTCTGCAATGAGCTTTACTTTAACTGCACTTGCCTGTGAGTTACAGACAAAACAGATTCTGAAGATGTAAAGCAGGTGTAATTGGCACAGGATGCAGATGTCTTTTTTCCCTTCTTTTTTTTTAGATTTTTTTATTTTAGCTTGCTTTATGAAAAGCTGCTGTTGGCATCTGCCCTGGTTATAAGATGATTATAACTTTTTCCTACGTTAGAGCTCCACTTGGTGGTTAATTGGAAAACATGTAACACTGCCATTAATTTTTCACTATAAAATAATAACAAATATACTCTTGGTTGTTTTTATAATATAAAGAATTAATCTTAAAAAAAACAGGAAAAAGTGTTCTTTTGTACTATAAGCTAATAAGAGGATTTTTAAAAATGAGAATACATTTTTTTTTAAAGCTGATGCTGATAGATATTTAATTAATTCTCTCTAAATATTCAGGTTATATAACAAAATGTTCTTAATTGTATTTAGATCTAGATCAGATAACAAAAAAAAATACCAATTTTTTCCACAATGATAAAGAGAAGTGATTATTTTTTACTGTGATTCTGCAGAGGGAGGAGAAGGGGAAGAAAGAAAAAAAAAAAAAGGTAAATATTAGTATTTAAAATTGTATATGTAATTAATTTGTTAAACTCCGTGTATTCTGCATCAGATAGCTAATCAGTATATCAAGATTTCTCATCTATTGAAATTGAGACTAGAAAATGTTTTCAGATTCTGAGATTTATAATCTTAAATTAATAAGGTGCTATTTGCATACCTGGGTTGCAAACAAAAAGGTGCTTACTGGAAAATGATTACTGAGAAGATTGCCTTTGTCTTTTAAGTCACTGGTTTTGATATCAATTCACTCCCTTTACTTCATCATAAACTTTCATGATGACAACTTGGACATGACAGAAGACCCATGAGCGATCTAACATGCAACAGAGACACTGAACAGCAAGCATCAGTCAGGTTCCCAATCTCTCTGCCTCGCCTGTTCTTAAACTATTGGAGAAAAAGTAGAATTAATAATAAATAGCTACAACTTGCTGTCAGCTTTGTTCACCTTTTAGATCACAGAAACCCTGCTCTAATTCAGTGACTTTGTAACAGATTCTCAGCAGAAAGCCCAAGTTATTTCTGCTGGCTTAATTTCAGCATTTCTGGGAAAGATGGCATAATCACCCCCGAACAACATTCCTCCAGTGACCTCCATGTCTGAATACCTTCTAAACAAAGAGGATAAATCACGCCCATGGTGCTTGTAATGGTTTGAAAGCAAACCAGTGAGAGACTCCGAGTCAGAAAATACAATTTAATAGGAAAAATAAAATAAATCTAATAATACAAAGGAAAACCACAGACAGAGTCAGAATACAACCTGACACTCTGTAGTTAGTTAGGGTGGTGGTAGCAATCTAGATGAAGCAGTGGTCTCGTAGAAAAGATCTGGTAGCTCTTGTCCTCTGGAAATCCAGCAGGTAAGTGCCTCCTATGCTGTCCTGAACCCCAGTTTATATCCAGGTGGGAGCACTTGGCTCCTCCCCCTGGGTGGAGCATCTCACAATGGGTTGATATCAGTCTATGAGTCATGCAGTGGGTCCTTGATGGTCCATTAAACAGAAATAGCTCCTGGAGGGAGCTCTGTATGAGCCATGGGGCAAGGCATGGATGGTCCCATTAAGAGGGAGGACTCCTCCTGCTGGGTGGGAAGGTGTTAACATCTCCCTGGACCTCTTTCCTTACCTGTTATAGCCTGGGGTGTGAGGTCTGTCCTGGGCAGCTGCTACCCATGATTTTGTTAACAGCCTGTGAGCAATGACATAGAGGGTATAGAATACACAGTTTTTGGTTCTACCCACATAAGGATAAACTGGTCCCAGCCCCTGTAACCATGACAGTGCTTTATTCACTATTTATAAATTGGCAACAGGCATAGACTGAAACACAGGATGAAACACTTCTTAACAGGTGGGGTAACTGAGCACTGGCATAAATTGCTCAGAGAGGCTGTGGACTGTCTGTCTTTAGAGGTTTTCACAACCAGACTAGACATAGTTTTGGGCAACTCAGCTCTAAGCAGCCCTGGAACAGATGATCTCCAGAGATCCTTCCCAACTTTAGCTGTTCTGTGAGTTTGCTTAGAGGAGAATCTCTGAAAACTCATTCCTGAAGGATAAAAGATATAAATTGTAAAAATCCTTTTTACTTTTACTGATATTTTTACTTTTTCCTCATAATATTTTTCATGGCCAGGCAACTTTTGAGTGTTACAATAGCTGATTAACTCTTTCTCGGAAATTTATTGTTTATTCTATGAGCTGTTCAGTGCTGCTCTTAGAAAACTACAGTTTTTTAAAAGTCAGATGAAAAACTTCTAGAAATCCTCTCAAGCATTCTTATTCTACAGAAGATTAAAAAAAATAAAATAATAAAAAAAAATCCTGACCCAAGTGTACAAAGAATTTTATGTGCGTTTATAGAGGATTTTAAAATGGCTAACTCAGGAAAAAAAGAAAACAAACAGACAAAAAAGAAATAAACCAAAAAGTTTTCAATTGCTATCCTTTAGGAAAACAATGACATTTTAGAATCATGTGGTGAAAATCTGGATAGATAAATATAGATATAGACTATCTATACACTATTTACTAGTCTATGAGAAGATGTGTGATAAGATGCAGTACTATTTAGATGAAGAAAATGCATCTGAGTTATTCAATGCATGCATAAAGTACAATATATTTTTCTAATTTTTTTTAAAAATTTTTTTTTTACTTAGTAATGTGTATGAGTTTATTCTGTATATAGCTGACTCTTAAACCTAACCTTTGAAGAGGAAATGTATCAACATAAGTAAATAAACCCACAAGCTCTGCCTGTACAAAGTGGTAGAGAAACATTCACACATTAGGTGGTTCTGAAAGACATACAAAAACTTGCACCTCCTTAACATTTAATTAGCATGTTATAAATTCT
Source organism: Merops nubicus (assembly GCF_000691845.1). Classification (NCBI taxonomy): domain Eukaryota; kingdom Metazoa; phylum Chordata; class Aves; order Coraciiformes; family Meropidae; genus Merops; species Merops nubicus. Next base: position 6,174 of record NW_008582084.1, read on the forward strand.
GTATTATTTTATTAATCTTCAAAACACAACATTTTAGTATGCTGATTAAAAAACCTAAAACTAGGGCAAAAATATGAATAACAAACTCTTTATGCAGTGGTTTTCAAAGCTAGGAAGTTTTGCATTAAATAGTTAATTTACAAAAATAGACTTCATAGAATAATAGAATCATAGAATCCTTTTGGTTGGAAGACACCTTTAAGATCATCGAGTCCAACCATTAACCTAGCACTGCGAGTTCACCACTAAATTCATTATGCTTAACTCTAAATTTCATTTTTTCCATCATAGTTCAGAAAGGGGAAAAAAGAAGAGACTGAACTAATTGTAGATGCTGTTAAAAATAATATTTGTGAAAGTGCATATTTTACACAAATCTGAAAAATCAGATATCAGATCAGATTCCCACACCTAGCTTTAGTCACTTAGATATGTCTGACCTAGTCTTCCTATAATTCCCTTATTATCAATGGGGAAAAATATACTGCTTTTGAAGTACGTTGGATTAAGCAGTCCTATGAATCTAAGAAAAACCTGAATTATCTTGAGGAGACACCTATTTATCTGTGAACAACGGCCTGCATCTCCATGTAGACTACTCAATTCAGCATGTCTATAACTGTTCTCTGGCCACAAGGCTGAATCACAGAGAGAGAGTAATCATCTCCAAGAAGATGACCTCAGGAAACAGTGTTTTGCCCATACTCACTCCTGTGTTGTACTCAGATCATCTTTGGGAAAGAATGAATTGCCTTAGAATGAAATTGTGCCAGCAACTATGGAAGACTTTAACAGTAGATATGATTCAAGTGTTTGTGCCCAGGAAAGTAATGTGGTACTATTTAATTATACTGAAATAGGTGTAGTTATTAGTTCCTACTTTCAACTCAGATACCTTTCATGGACCTCCCCCAACTTATGCCCAGAACCACTACTACTGATACCATAACATAGCAGTTCTGAGTGAAAATTTCCTTTAGTAAATAAGGCTTAGTCATATATGAACCACCCTGATGAACTCATGCTAAATCCTGAAGGTCAATACAGATCTGAAGAGGCTGGGTTTTGCTTGAGATTTTTTTGTGGAACTTTGTGGCACAGAACTACATTGGATATTAAATATCTCAAAGTTGCCTCCATCTAAAATAATGTTTTTATAATTTTTGCCTGAGTACCAAATAATTCTTAAAACTTTTGAAGTGAGATGTTAGCAAGGATTTGCCCTCTCCTCTGAACATGCTTATCATACTAGAGAACTAAAAGGTAAAACAATAAAAGGTTACATCTTAGATATCAACTGAGGAATAAGAGATCATCAGGGCTTACATGTGAATTAGAAAAATGGCTGAAATTGCAAACTAGTAAAACAGCAGGATTATTCATACATATGCACCAACAGTATTTCAAAAGGAGACTGTTTGCTTATATTTTAGAATTGTTTGAATATGTCTTTTATATTCAGTTCACAGTAAAGCAGTAGATAAAACAGAAATGAATGGCACAAGCCTTTCAAAAGACTATTGATAGAGTAATTCAAGAAAATGATCCCTTGAAGCTTAATCATATAGTGAAAGGCATGTAATAGAGATTAGAATCTAGCTGAAATATGGGAAAAAGGAAAAATGATTAATTTTCTACAGAGTAAAATGCTAATCTGCAATGTCACTGTTTTCAATGAATAATACTGTTATAATCTTTACATTTATTAACAATTTTTTTAAAAAGTTGTTATCATTACAACCATTTTCTTAAATAATTCTTTCCATGGTTTAAATAGGAAAACAAGCATATGGATATTTAAATAGCCGTTATACTTTTTCAGTCCTGGAGGACAAAAGAGTCCAGGAAGGCTGGATATTCTTCAAGAAGTAAATCTTTAAGGTACAGGTGCAGGCAGTCCCCATGTGCCAAAAGACGAGCCAGCGGCAAGACCACCCTGCCTGAACAGAGAGCTTCAGCTGCAACCCAGGAAAAAAAGAAGTTTGTGACCTTGGAAGAAGGGGCAGGCAGTTCAGGAGGACTACAAATATGTTGTGAGGCTATGCAGGGAGAAAATTAGAAAGGCCAAAGCCAAGCTAGAACTTAATGTGGCTACTGCCATAAAAGATAATAAAAAAAGTTTCCATCAATACAAAAGGAAGGTAAGAAGTATCTCCATCCTTACCGTCTCCATCCCATCTCCATTGGATGAGGGAGAAAACATAGTAACAAAAGATGAGAAAAAGGCTGAGGTACTTTCTTTGGCTCAATCTTTAAGGCTGTTGGCATACTCATTCTCCTGAGCAGGACAACAGGAGCAGTGAGGAGAATGAAGACCCCATAATCCAAGAGGAGTCTTTAAGGCTGTTGGCATACTCATTCCCCTGAGCAGGACAACAGGAGCAGTGAGCAGAATGAAGACCCCATAATCCAAGAGGAAACAATTAGTGAACTTCTGGACCACTACTTCACCACACACAAATTTATGGGGAAACAATTAGTGAACTTCTGCACCACTACTTCACCACACACAAATTTATGAGGTCAGAGGAGATCCACGCAAGGGTAGTAAGGGATCTGGGGAAAATGCTCACCAAGTCACTTTCAGTCATTTGCTAGAAGTTCTGGCTAGCTCGGAAGGACCCAGTTCACTGGAATTTAGCAAATGTGATGCCCACCTACAAGAAGGGACAGAGGGAGGATCCACAGAATTACAGGCCTGTCAGTCTGATGTCGGTGCAGAGGAAGATTAGGGAACAGATCATATTTGCTGCCATCATCCGGCACATACAGGACAATCAAGTAATCAGGCTCAGTCTGCATGATTTTATGAAAGGCAGGTCCTACTTGACTAACTGTATCTCCTTCTGTGAAAAGGTGACCCACTTAGTGGATAAGGGAGAGGCTGTACATGTTGTCTACCTGGACCTTAGTGAAAATTTTGACAGTGTTTCTCACTGCATTCTGCTGGAGAAACTGGCAGCTCATGGCTTGCACAAGTTGACGTTTTACTGCATAAAAAAACTGGCTGAATGGGCCCAAAGAGTGGTGGTGAATGGAGTTAAATCCAGTTGGCAACTGATCACAAGTGGTGCTACCCAGGGCTCAGTAGTGGGGTCTACTCACTTTAGTATTTTTGTCAACAATCTGGACGAGGGTCTATAGAGGGATCTGGACAGTCTGAATCAATGGACTGAGGCCAGTGATATGAAGTTCATTAAGGCCAAGTGTCAGGTCCTGCACTTGGGCCACGACAGCCCATACAATGCCACAAGACCGGGCAGGAGTGCTGTTGTGGTTTCGCCCCAGGCAGGAGGAAATGGCCTCAAGTTGCACCAGGGGAAGTTTAGATCCGACATCAGGAAAAATTTCTTTGCCAAAAGGGTTGTCGAGCATTGGGACAGGCTGCCCAGGGAAGTGGTTAAGACACCATCCCTGGATGCATTCAAAAGACATGTACATGTAGTGCTTAGTGACATTTAATGGTTGACTTGGCAGTGTAGGTTAATGGTTGGATTCAATGATCTTAAAGATCTTTTGCAATTGAAACAATTGTTTGATTCTATGATTTATTAGTATTTTCATATCAGTTTTTCACCATTATCTCTTAGATTTTCATTAATACCACTTGTTCTATGTCAAAATAAGCAAAAACAAGCAAACAAAACCCAGAATTACAGGGAGTTCAAAGAGAATGACGATACTTAGAATGTAAACAAATTTTGCCAGATATTTAAATTATATTGCATTTTACTTTATGTGAAAAAAATGAAAGGATATATACACAATTATAAATTATATATAGAATACAGATAATTGTTTTATTTCATGGCATAGAAAAATCATAAAGCAAAACTTACTGAAATTACAAAGGAGAGTATTTCAGGTGAAAAGAGTATTATTCACATGCACAGGCGCTGGAACATAGAAATCAGAAACATGAATTATTTACTATAGAGTTTAGTGCAGACTAGCTGATATTTTATAGCTATTTACCATTTTTCTAAGTCATGGTAATGCAACTTGGCACACATTTTTTTTTTTGTATTTTTGGACCAAATCAAGGTAATCTCTGATTTTCCAGGAGCAAATAAGGCATACGGACATGTATTTTATCAGCTGTCACATGAGAGATTTTGAATAAACTTGTAGTGGCTACAAGGAGATAATGCCTTTGATGGCACAACTTGAGCTGCTTCTACTTCCTCATAGATTTTTCAACTTTTTTTTTTTTTTTCCCCCTGGAGACTGGATTAGGACATGTCTCATATATTGTCAGACATGCTTGTTCTAATCTGTTTGATATTTTATTTACAACAAACGTAGTGTCTGTCGTATTGAACAGTGGTACATTTTTTCCCCTGAAAAGAACCAAATGGAACATTACAAACCAAATCCACCCACAGGACACTGCTGTTTGCTTCACAATCCTTCCCATGGTGCCACTGCCTTGGGCCAGATCTGAAGCAGAATAGACATAACTGGCAAGCTGCAAAGCCCAGACACCATCATCTAGGTCAGTGAATGTGTGCATGTACATGCCTTAGAAAGGAGCACTGGAGACACAGAGTTCTGAAGTACCAGCTAAATAAGTTTTACTAAAATCTAACTTTTTTATTTTTTTTTTTTTTCTTTTGGTTGTGTATAGAGGAACATAAAAGGATTACTTACAATTAAGGAACTAACAATCAACTCTCCCTCTGTCCTCTACGACCTTTTTGTTTGCAGTCTAGATTTCTGTCAACGTGGTCTTTTGGGTTTTGCTTTCGGAGTTTGGTTTGTTTGGTTTTGGTTGTGTTTCTTTTGTAGTTGCAGCAATATGAGCTTAGTTACCTTTGGTAGCTGGGATGTTCCTCCTTATAGTCCTTATGGCCAGGTAGTTTGTTGTCACCTTTCTGTCCCCCAGTGACCCCACAGTATCTTCTTGAGCTGCAGACTCTATCCCTTCACAATAACACATCCGTTTTTCTCCTTTAATAATCTGAATTCTTATCATTGTCTCTTCTGGAGCATCCTCACTTGCTTTCAAGGGAAAGGCATAATTCTTCTCCAGATCATAGAATCATCGAATCATAGAACCAGATGGGAAAGACCTCAAAAATCATCTGGACCAATCTTTTGTTGAAAAAGGAGCCTAGATGAAGTTATCCAGCACCCTATCCAGTCATGTCTTGAAAGCCTCCAGTAATAGAGATTCCACCATGTCCCCAAGGAGGCTGCTCCAGGGACTGTTCTCATATTGAAAATTTTCTTTCTTATATCAAGATGAAACTTCTCCCAGTGTAACTCAAGCCCCTTGCCTCTTATCCTCATTATGTGGTTCTTTGGGAAGAGAGAACCTTCATCCTCCTTGTAGGCACCTTTTAGGTACTGGGAAACTATGATCCCCCTGAGCTTTCTCTTCTACAGCATTAAAAGGTCTAACTCCTTCAGTGTTTCTACGCAGGTCAGGTTCTCCAGCCCTTTGATCATCTACGCCTGTGGCCCTACTTTGGAGCATCTCTAGTCTGTCCATGTCTCTCTTGAACTGTGGGGACCAGAACAGGATGCAGTACTCCAGACGCTGCCTGACAAGCACTGAGTAGAGTGGGGTGATCATGTCTCTACCTCTCCTAGTAATGGCCCCATGGATGCAGCTCAGGGTATGATTTGCCTTTGTTGCTGCAGCAGTGCACTGCTGACTCATGTTCAGCTTGCTGTTCACCAGGACTCCCAGGACCCCAGGAGAGCCACACAGATCCTAGTCTGTACTGGGCTTTCTGTTTTTCAACCCAGGTGCAGGAGTTTACACTTCTCTTTGTTAAATGTCATACTGTTCTTGCCGGCCCACTTTTCCAGCCTGTCCAGGTCTCTCTGTAACATGGCTCTGCCTTCTGATGTATGGCTCTCCCCTCTCACTGCCCAGTTTATTCTCACCAGCAAACTTGGTAAAGGTGTTTTCAATGCCATCCTTCAGATAATTTATGAAGTTGAACAGCGTTGGTCCCAGCATGAATCCTGGAGGGACCTCACCTCTGACAAGCTGTCACCCATTGATCACCACCCTCTGATGGCAGCCTACCCATCTCACAGACCACCCGTCCATTCTTGCCAGTTTTTCTAGGAGGAGGCTATGGGAAACAGTGTCCAATGCTTTGCTTAAATTCACATAAACAATATCCACTGCTTGTGCCACGTGGACAGAAAATGCAGCTTTGTTGTAGAAGGTGGTCAGGCTGTCAGATGTTGCTATATGATATTCCTTCTTAATAGGGAGTCACTAGGTACATGTCCAGATGTAACTCTCGATACTCTTGAATTTCTTGTTGACAGGGTATACACTGGCAAGCTCCTAGACACCACTGAGTGTGAGAGTTCAGTCCAGGAACAATTACGACTGAACAGTCTAGAAAAAGGGGCAAAGGGAAGTAAAGCAGGGACAAATTCTGCAGAATAGAAGCCAGAACACACTGTGAGTGAGCCTAGGGAGAGAAGCAAACCTACTTGCCTTCCAGTATAGATAAGAATGTATTCTACTTCACAATATGCATATGCACATTCAAGCCCTTTGTAGTATGAATAGGCACCAAGTTTCTAAGCAGCAAGGCACCTGCCATCATACATTTCTGGAGAAAGTCTTACAGAAGTGTACCAAACCTCATCACAAACTGACAACACTTAAAAGTTTGGTTGATTAATTCTGAGGGAAAGACAAAGTGGTGAAGAAGACTTAGGTGCTTGAAAGTATTTTGGTTTGATTTTTTTTTTCCCCAGCTGTTCCCAACAAACAGTTTTATCTGTATGGATAATTGTATTTTGAATATTTTGAACAGCGTGTTTGGGGGCTGAAAAGAGAGGCAGTTATGTCAGAGACATTTAAATAAAATGTGAGAGGGAGCAGGGTAAGTACGCCTTAAGATTTTCAAATGTTGCTGAGAAACAGTTAAGGATGGGATTCTAAGTATGAATATCACTCTTAAAACAAAACAAGACAAGACAAAACAAAACGATACCCCTATGAAATATAATCATTCTCCAAGAAAAAAAAAAAAAGTGCTACGGTTTAAAAACATATTTTGACGGACAAACATCATTTCTACACTATTTACCCAAGTAATACTTTTCCTCTGAAGTTTATTACACCTGTCTTTTTCAACAAGTACAGTTGTATTTTTAGGTAGCTCCTAAATCCTTCAAAAGGGCTGTCACTCCGTCATTCCCCTACCACCTCTGGTTAGAGGAACTGCTGCTGCCCGGCTTTACCTGTGGCTGAGCAAAAGTGCACATTGCCCGATGCTTGCCTGTCTTCTTTCCCCTGGGTGGCAGTGCTACATCACACTTTCCCAACAGACACACAGAACAGAGCAGTGCAGAGCGACATGGCTGTGCTGGAAAGGGAGGAGGACATCAGTAACAGTATGCATATAGAAAAGCATCCTCTTGGACTGAGGGCTGGAAATAACTCTGGATGTCTAGAGAGTTCATGATGTGGGACCAGTAGGAATAAAATGGTAGGAATTTGGCTTAAATACACTACAAAGAGTGCAAGATCAAATTCAGCTGCAACAGTGTTGATATAAGCACACCTGTTTTAAGTCCTGTACTAGTTTTCACTGGGTTAGAGTTCATTTTCTTCATAGAAGCTTGAATGGGGCCATTTTTTAGATTTGTGATAAAAATGGTGTTGACAACACCCCTATGTTTTAGCTGTTGCTGACTAGTGCTTGTACAGCATCCAGACTTTTTCTGATACTCACACTGCACCATCAGAGAGTGGGCTGAGTGTACACAAGAAGTTGGGAGGAGGCACAGATGAGGCAGATGACCCCAGCTGACCAAAAGGATATCCCATAACATATGACACTGTGCTCAGCGATAAAACCTGAGGGAAGAAGGAGCAAGGGAGGACATTTTTTTGTGATGGTATTTGTCTTTGCAAGCAACCGTTACCCCTGATGGATCACTGCTCTCCTGGAGATGTCTGAACACCTGCCTGTTGATGGGAAGTAGTGAATTAATTCCTTAGTTTGCTTTGTTTGTGGGTGTGGCTTTTGCTTTACCTATTAAACTGTATCTCAACCCATGAATCTTCTAATTTTTATCCTTCCAGCTCTTCCCTGCCCCACTGTGTGTGAGTGAGTGAGTGGCTCTGTAGCGCTTAGCTGCCTTCCAGGGTTAAACTGCAAAAAAAAATGCTTGAAGTGATCTCTCTGTTTCTTTTGAGGAGAAATATGGCTGGATGGGAGTAGTGTTGAGGTGCTGGTCCACATATCAGACTGTAAAGACTAAAAGCTGTGTTTAGAATTTTAAACAATCTGACAGTCTGCAATTATGCTGTTTTATTTTTTGCTACAGTGTTAATGTATCATCAATGATGTGCAGCCTTAGTGTAAAGAGTGTTAATAAAATCAACTTGTGTGTGCTAATTACATATGTATTTTGTTAGATTGGGTTTCTCTTAAATATTTAATCAATAAACACCTGCATCACTATCACAATCCAATTAATTTTTCAGACAGCCTGTGTTTTAACTTTTATTTCCCCCTTGAAATCTTCAACAGTACTGAAAATAGAACTCATATATTAATCTTGATGTCAAAGGCAATGGACTAAATTATCACACTACTTTTGTTTACCTAAGAGACAATATCAGTAACTAGATTTATCTTTTTAACTTTTACGTAGCATGTATCAAGGAATTATATTACTGTATGAAATATGAAGTGAGACCTTGTCCTCTTTGTTGAAGGCTGCTTATCACTTAACTGGGCTAAGTGGATGGGAGTGGATAAATTCACCCCGCTTTTT
>NW_008582084.1:14970-61099 GCF_000691845.1 Merops nubicus
CAGGAATCTCTGCCCAACACTCTCATGAGTAGTAGGACTGAGGCTAGTTTTACACTGGTCATTCAGGAGCAGAAATCCCACCCTAGCCCCTCCCTCTGTGTTGCTTAATAACAAAGGATTATGGAAATTAATTCTGGCAATAAGACCAAAAAGCATCTTTTGATTAATACCTTGCAGAGAGATTAGTCTTGAAGAAAGCTAGAGTGGTCCCAAATAAATCCATGGAGCAAGTCAGCTGATAGTGTTGAGGATCAAGGATCCAATTGTTCACATTTTCTTCTTTGACATTTTTATTTATCAGTGTATGTGTATTCAGCATCTTTCCTGCTGCTGAGAGTGAAACTAAGAATAGAATTAAGACTATTTTCATTATTTATTTTATGACCTTACCTGTAAAACACATATTCTGTGGCTAGACCTCAAAAAAGGTATTTAGGTATTATGACACATAGAGTTGCAGTATTTAAAGTTAGGGACTGAGCTTCAAGAGCAATATTCATAATGAAGAGTTTTTAATATCTGAGACAATGACATTTTATGGAAGAGGAGCACATGTGAATGGCATTCAGAAACCCCAGCATGTTCAAAGATGTCACACTATATAGCCGACAGAAAATGTCACAGTGTATCTGCCACTCTTTCAGAGTGTGGATTTTCCCTTGTTGGAGGTAGAAGCAGTCTGGAGGCCAGAAAAGCATTTAGAGTACAGAAAGCTTTCAGTGTTGACTTTCAAAAATGCTGACCATTGGCTGCTTCTAAGGACTTTACTGAAACCTGCTGCTTTTGCAGCCTGAATCACTGACCAAAGATGGGATGTATCAGCAAATATGTGTTTGTGTGTGAAGGAAGAAAGAGTTAAGTCACTATCTGTCATACTGCTTTGCTGGGTATTATTAGACTGTGTCTAGAAAAACAGCAATTTTTAGTGAGCAATTAGGAATGAAAATTAGCAGGGAAAAAAAAAAAAATTGTATGCTTAGAAGAGATTTGTATTAAAAAAAACTTCCTGACAAAATCGAGTCAGACAATAGGCCTTAAAGTTTGTTCCAAAAATGAAGCTTACAGAAGTTTCATATTCCATCATATTCAGCTTCTTGGCCCAAATGAAAACCAATTATTGTGAAACATCTAACATACAGTTTTATAATAGCTTATTTACATATTTACACATATTTTTGTGAGAAAAGTATTTTCATCACTCCACAAAAGCTATATAATAATGAGGAGGACATACAGCAGATGTCAGCTATAAGGCAGAACAGGACTGAGGTGTAAAGCCATTGACTAGGTTTGCTTCTCTTCTTATACTCTTCTGCTGGGAAGATTTAACTTTTAGTTTCCCATGAGACATAATCCAATGGAGAACATTAAAAGGAACAATTCAGGATGAAAAGTTCAGAAGCAAACAAACAAAATCTTGTTTAAGAAATTATTTTTTGGTGCTATATTATATCATGTCTCTGAGTCTGAGAATATCTGCATTTTATTTTATATGATCACATTGATAATAATTCTGAAACTTATTCCAGTATACTAAAAAAAAATCAAATCCATTAGTCTAGCCACTGTATTTCCTGAATTAGCAGCCCAAGGTGTAATGGATAACCTGTAGTTTGTTAATCAGACTTTGATTGTTAAATTGTTTTTTTTTAATTGATTGTTTAATTGTTTTCTTTTAATTACTTTTTTTGTTTGCTTTAAAACTCATTTTGCTTGCCTAAAGATTAACCAACAGAATTTGCTGTGAGAGCAGTCTGTTCAAAATCGCATGCTGGCTTGCCTTGAACATATAGTTATTCTGTGTTGTAAACAATGAAAATAGGGGGAAGAATTTGGGTTAGGTTGTGTGATCATGTGTGTAAAATTTATGAAGCAATCACCAAGAATGGCATAACCCCCTCCTTCAAGACCACTGGAAGGCAGAAAAGAAGAAGAGTATATAATAAGAGACTTTGGGGGGGGGTTGTTGCGCGACTTTGGTGGAGTGAGGAAGCTCCCCGGCCGCCCAGCGCTGTTTTACTTATTGCTGCTTGCTTAATAAAATTACTAAATTAATATTGGTGTGGTTTCACTAATAAAATATAACACAAGGAATACAAAAAACACAAGGTCCAGACCATCCTGCAAGTTAAAAATCTGGTTTGCTTTTCATTTGTCTCTTAACCTGTTATAAATGGATTTTTTTTGCTTTATAATGACCTTATAAAAATTCTTCTGGCTTTCCTTTTTATCAGTGATGAAATTCCTAAACCAGACACTTGAAACATCTAAAAACTTTTAAACTTTCACTAAAAAGTTCCCCATCAGTTCTGTGGAACATTTTCATACATTGTTGACCCAAAAGAGTCAAGAGATACAGTTAATTAACAGGTAATCCAGATTTTAAAAATAAACAAACAAAAAACAAACAAACAAATAAACAAACAAAAACCCAAAACCAACCAACCAACCAACCACCCTACACTTTATGGTATGATTTGGACTATAATGAATAAACCAATTGTTTTGATTAAGAATAATCAATACTAATTATTCAGTATTTCAGATCTGATAGGAGAATATAAGTCAATGTTAAATATATTTTCCTCCAAAGCAATGATAACATTTCATGCAGTAGCTGATCCTCTTTGGTACGTTATTATCTTGAAATGCAATTCCACGGTATAGCAAATTCCACAGTATAGCAAAACTGTAAAAGAGGAGTGATCTATGTTCTAAAACACACTTTAAAGAAAAAGGGGTGGGATTGTGGCCAAAAGATCAGGTGTTAAAATACTTGCCTGTGTCAGCTCATTAGGAAATACTGCAGGCTGGCAGCTGTGCCCTGTCCTTCTGTTTCAAACTCCCATGTCCTCTGGCTACATGCTGCATATCCATTAGATATTTTGCAAAAGCTGTTTTTCAAATTATATCTTCAATTTAGTCTCACAGTTAATGCCAAGGCTGAGAGTCTCAGTTCATTGTAGCTAACAATTGACATAAGAAATTCTGAATTTAAAAAAAAAAAAAGAGAATAAATTGGAAGTATTAATGTTCTTAGTATTTAAACTTAGGTTTCCACCAATAATTTTTTTATATGACACCCAGCCTACTGAAAATTTGTTAGAGGTTGAGGAGCAGTCTGACTAGGATAATTGTAATTCAATATAAAATATACAATCCTACTGACGTACGGAAACAGACTCTGTACCCCAAAGGTTACACAGCAGGTATGTTTATTGCACGCAGATGCACGGGAGATGGCTCCACCACAAACGTGCATGCCCAAAGTGGCAAGTCCTCCCACGTTTATACAGTGACACAATACATATTCATGGGACGCCTGTACATATTCATTACCTAACCCCGCCTACTCCCGCTTCAGATGTTAAATAGCTTATCAGTCCTTCGCGCTTGCGCAGATCTTCCCAGAAATTGTGGGTAGGGGTCTTCCTTCTGTGGGCGGTGGTCTTTGAGAGGAAGGCCATAAGTCTTCCTCACTGTATTTTTCACTTTTTCCCTGGAATGCGATGTTTTTGCAAGTTTATCAGTCTGAGCTAATTCGTGTCCTTGTTAACCATTTGTTTTTCTTCAGCAAGGGGATTTATCGACGCGCTCATGACGGGTGCCATCCTGTTTTCTTGTTCTTGTTCTTTATGGTTGCCCTCTAGATAAGGTTGGAATGCTCTTTTCATGGTTGAGTGTTCTTCTCATGGTTGCTTTCTTTAAATAAGTCCTTGCTTAGTAAGAGAAAACAAGTCTTTTCATCTGTTAGCCATCTCTTTTCCTCTCGAGCTCTATGGACCTGTGTTCTATATTCTAAAATTCTTAATATGTATAATTAATCATTATTTTCTATCTATTACTGTTCTTACCCCATATCACTACCACATCTGACAAGATTTGCATCATTTGCAACGAATCCTCTTGCAGTTCTTAGACAAGTTGTGATCTCAATAGGACTTTTATTAAATGTTATTCATTTATTTATTATTTCTACAGGGATCTAAATTGCTTTTAGGCCTAGAGAAAAAGAATTAAAGAAATATACATGCAAAACAATGCCTATATTTGTAAGAGAAGGACTTTCAACTTATTCATGGTCTGTCTCACTCCATATGACCTAGGGGAAAAAGATCGAGCTGCTACTTTTATTGTTGGTTTTCATTGGCTCTTATGTGATGAGTGTTCCTGGTACATCCTCTAGCTTCACAATTATAAAAGAATATATTTCTTCTTCAGTAGAACTGTCTGCATCAGCTTCTGTAAGAAACCGTACCTTGGCAACCATAGACTTCATCATGAAAGTAGGGACTGACAATATGTTCTTTAAAAACCACATATTTTGGAAAAAAAAGAACAGCCTTATTTTTACAACTGCTCTATTTCCTTAGGAAGAAACAAGGGATGGATGGCACATTAAGGATTTAAAAGAAAGGCTGGGAAGGAGTAAGGAAAAATGCATTTATCAGGAGCTTGGAATCTCATAATAAATGACAGCTGATGCCACAAAAACCCCTCTAATTAGTGACAATCTTATGAGAATAAATGTTCCCTGGAGAGGACACGAAACAGAGAAGTGACAGAATTAGAGATACAAAAATAAGCTAAGGATAAGATGAAGAAAATGTTATGGTGTAAAAGCTCTGTATTTAAGTTAAAACAAAGCTGGAGTTCATTAAACAGCAATGCTCATGCATCTTGTAAACTACTGTTTCCATGGTACTTGTCAGGGTTTGAGGAGACAGACTGTACCTTTGGGGAACCTGAATTTACATGCTTCTGTGTGACAATAATTAGCCCATTTTGCCTTTGTTTGTAAAGAGCTTGTTAGCCATAGGAGGAAAAATGTCTTAGGAACTTTTTGCTCAAGTTATGTTACTGTTCATAAGAAATCAAACTCAGATAAGGCAGATAAAATTAGTGGTAGAGATTTTTCCTTCTGCTGTGATTACCTGAACTGATCAGATTTTAGAACCATTGTTCACATTTATGGAGCATTTACTTGCATCAATAGTCTCACAGGCCATTTTGTCTGAGCTGCTGCAGGAAAATGCCTCAAGTTTTTCTTCCACAACCTCGGACATGAGCCTTGGCAGCAGATTCCTGCATTTCTTGTCTCATGCTCACACAGCATTTACTGTAGGCATTTTGCAATTAAACACCATCATTTTATAAGACGTCGAGCCCCCCTTGAAACATGTTCTGTCTCACTGGTATGCCCTATCTACATTGGCAGCATAAGGGAGTTGATAAATGTGAGGTCATTGACTGGCTGCAGATTCAGACCTTTCACGTGTAAGTCTTTCCTTGCTCTTTCTCTAGGGCTTAACTGTGCTTCTAGAGCACACAGGAGAGTTCTAAACTTTTTTTTTTTTTTTTTTTTTTTTTTTGTTTTTTGTTTTTTGTTTTTTTTTTTTTTGGTTGTAGGTTCATCTGTTGTGAAATGTTTCTGCATGGAGCAGGAGTGAGTGCTGTCCTCCTCAGAATCCAGAACTGACACATAACGGTGTGTCCTGCAGCCACCTTCTCCCATGTTCTCCTGCCTGTTTGGCCCAGGTGCTCAACACCCTTTCCTTTTGCCAGGCCCATAATGACCAAAGACATTATGGTGAAAGGAGAAGGTGGTTTGCCTTTTTTTTCAGGAAACACAGCATGTTATCTAACCATCTGAAATCCAAACCTTCATTATACATTTTAAAGATATTTTTCAGGGGAAAAAAAAAAAAAAAAGGTAACAGGTATCTTCCAAAGAGCAGGGAAAGAAAAACAGTCTCTCTCATTTGTGGTTCTTTGGATGCTGCTTCAGACAGTTACTGGAAACCCCATGCCTCGTGGCCTAGCTGTCATCACACAGAAGATGATCATTTGCCCAGGGTCTGGGCTTCTCTTGCTTGGGCTGCAAGCAGAGAGTTTTCCTAGCGGGTGAATATAAGAAAAATACTTTCCACTTTCTCTGGCCTTCCAGAAATATTTTGGAGATTAACTGTTGCCTGTACCAACAGTCACTGGCACTAAGCAACACTGTCAGACTGTAAAACTCATGGGGATTTATGGCTGCAAGTGAAAGTGAAGGTCTGCCTGCCTCAGCACTCAGACTGCTGGCCTGAACTGAGTAACACAGGAAGAGAAGTGACACTTTAAAAGAAAATTACTCTAAGTAACAGCACTATGTTCATGCCCTCCATCACTCCTATAAAGCTGAAGCCTCACACAAAGTTCTGTTAAAAACTCATGTACCTGGGGCCTGTTAAAACTGGTATTTTTTTGGACTGTGAATGTGGAATAATCAGCAGCTTTGCAACAAGACTCTAATTTGTGGTGGAAAGTAAAATTAGGGTCTCCAATGTGGTTGCATTTGATAAATTGTTATCCAGTCTAACCTAACCTGCTAGATTCACCACAAAAAACAGTGTTGCCAGATAAGGTAGCAAGGATCTCTGGATAAGCAAACTTAAGTGTTATGCAGAAATTTACAGATAGCTTAAGAGTCTCCACAGCACTTTGCAGTAATGACAGATGTCTTGCCAGTATTAATGATTTATTTTTTTTTAGAAAACTTACTAAATTTGATTTTTTTCCTGTAAGAATTCCAGATTTCTTTGTCCACTGTGAGAAACTCATCTTTCAACTAAAATATCCTTATATTGCTAGCCCTTATAACATTACAAAGAAGTTGAAGAGATTTAGTTTCAAAATTTCAAAAATTCGTCCTAAAGAACCCAGTCAAGGTGCTTACTACTTTTCGCATCACAATATCATAACATCCAATTTCCTTTTGCTTTCTTTTTTCTTTTTTTTTTTTTTCCTTTTTTCCCCCCCCCCTCTGGTGGTTAAGGTGTTGTTTATAAGAATAGGTGGTAAAACTGATCAACTATCAGTTATACAGTACATATAGATCATTATGTATATACATAGCTGTAAGTGCACATACTATATTGCACATTGTATATTTTGTTAGAAGAAGGAAGAGAGTTAGGGAAGAAACCTGCCTGGTTGCCTTGCCTTCACTGCCTTTTACTGCCTTTTACTGAGTCAGAGTTGGGAGAAGTTACACTTCCCTAAGACCAAAAGAATATGCTCAACTGGGAGAAGTTTTATATTAAATGGTAGAACAGTGAATTTGTTAAAGACTTGCAGGATTCTGGGAGGAAAAAATAATATCTTAGTACGAGGGAGAGGAACCTGAGTCACCTTCAGAAGTAATGAAGGCTTTCCCAAGGAGAAAAAGGAGCCCATCTGGAAATTATTACAATACATGAAGCCATAAAAATTGCTGAACAGAAAGGATGAGCAGGGACAAGGATGCAGAAGAAAGTCACCTGTTAATACCAAGCCTGTGTCATTCTGGTTTTTAAGAGTTAATATGGTATAGTGTCATACATTACAAAAATTTACAAATGGAGATTAAGGCTTTTGCTAATTTATCAGCCTGTTTCTGTCAAATCTAGTATTTAGTGAAGTGTTCTTTCATGTTGACTATACTGATGAATATAGAAACCAGAGAAAATTATTGTAATGATCCTTCTTTTTTTTTTTTTTTTCTCCTAAGGTAAACAATCAGTTCAAGGTCTTTTGGCATGGTTCAGATAAAGATTTTAAAAAATTCTGATGCACATATATGGTGCTAGTTCATCTAGTTCATCTGCGGCTTCCTTAACATGCTATCCCTCCCACTTAGAAATTGTTATTTTCCTGACACTCCTTTAAGCTGTGCTTTCACATCTCATTCAAGTGCTTACCCTTCCTGCTTTCTTAGGAGCACAGTGAGAATACATTTAGTACCCAAGACTCCTTTACAAAAAATAAGCAGTAGTCTTAATTTTTTCCTGTCATTCTTATTGTACTTTTTCTTTGTTTAAAGGCACAGGAAGGCCAAGCAAGTTACTGTACCTAAATATTTTGTTAGTTCAAAGGTGACAAATACATCCAGGCAGATAACTGCATACTTATCCAGAAGAATTTTGGTATGTGAAAATGTGACAAAAGTGTCACTGAAATTTAGGAAAAAGCATCTGCAAATGTCAGTGTTGTGTAAAGATTTAGATTAAGTCTGTAGAGGTTCATGTCCTTTCTCTGAACTTCATAACAAATGCTAGTTTCTGGACTTGCACATCAAATACATTTAAGCTAATCTTCAAAATTTAATTTATTACATTAATTAATTATGCCTCTTTCAAATCTTCTTTCAGAAATAAAAAGAAAACAGAATTGAAGCAAACTTTTTTTTTAGTTTCTTTTTAATTTAAGTAGAAAATTATGATAGATTGCTGAAGTTTCTGTATGTTCAGAGTTGCAAAAATATCATATAATCTTGCAGCAACTTGCACTGAACTTTTTTCCCTCATAGTACATCAGCATAATACCTCAGTTGTGAAATCAGAAGGTTAAATATAGAGCAGAAAGGGGGGGGGATTTTTTTTTCATTTTCTCTGAAACAGCCAGAAAAAAAGTCAGTGCTGAGGATGGCTATTCTCTGAAGGAAATATGAATTTAATTATGAATTTAATTATTTGACTTGCTCTATAAGAATAAAGTTAAAGCAAAAGCTCATTTAACAAAGCCAGGCAGTCTTTAAACAGTAATGGTCCAGAAATATTTTGAATCACTTCTCCAATTTTTAGGATCATTTCAGTCATGCATAACAACTAGATCTTTTCTTTTCTTTCCAAAAGAGTAAAGATTTAGTAGGCTACTTAAAACACTGTGCTTTTTTTCCAGCTTTGATCAAAATAGTTATTTCTCTAAGCTGTTTTTCTGTCATGATGAATGAAGTGATATAGAATTTGGTTGTGGGGGAAGGAGAAGTGTGAAAGGCACTTTATCACTCTATTTCCCTGTCCTAAATAACATTTAACTTAAAGTATTAAGGGCTCTTTCTACTCCTTAGTTCAGTGGGAGTTTGCTCATTGATTTCACAGAAGAGAAATAAGTCACTAAAGTAGGTGATTTTGGTATATTTCAGTAATGCATTTTGTCAGTTTTATTATCTCCTGAATCTTGTATTGTCACTTTAAATCTGAGTAATCTGTATCCTAAGTGACATAAAACTTTGCTATATGAAGTCTGCCATTTTGAATTTATCATCTAAGGTGGTAATTCAGCTGGAATTGCTGCAGGGGCTGAAAGCACATTTTGTGACCTTTTTTTTTCACCTTGGCCACACTGCCCTGTATGCAAGCCACACATCCCAACACTTTGCCCTGCTAAAGCAGTTCCTCTTCCTTTGGAAGAGATTACGGTACCAAAATAAGCCATCCTCTGGGCATCTGCAGGATTGTTACTGTATTTCCATTTTGTTCAAGCAGAGGTGGAATGGTCATAGCCATCTTGCTTTGTCTTTATATGGACTCATATATTAATATTTTTAATTAATAGAAATCTACCCCATCAGAAAATATGCTTCCAGAACTGTCACCTTGACACTGTAAGTAGATAGAATATGTGAATTTTAATTTTGAATATGAATCTGCAATAACAGCTTACAAAATGTTAACAGGTACTGAAAGGAAAACATAACCTGAATATTTGTATTCATGAGAAGTTTCTATCTTTGTTTATTTCTATCTATACTGTACAAAATAAAAAGAGAAATGTATTGTAGTTGTAGATTGACAGGATTTGATGGGACAATAAGATAATCTAGAATCATTTACACACAGTCAGTTCAAGGAAATACTTCAAAGCTGAAACAAATACCTATGCACATATACTTTTTAAGAGCTCTAAATTTGGGTACTTTATATTTTGTTGAATAAGAAATAGTAGGTATTTAATGTCTACATGCCAAATGTGTAAAAGCCCCTCAACATAAAACGAAAGCTTATCAATACAATTTTCTGAATTAAGGTTTTAATTCCCTTGAAAAAATACATTTATTGTGTTTTCTTACTGTCTTGCCAAAAAAGAGTAATTCAGGGGTTAATCAACATTTTGGCCTGAAGGTTTCAGAGTCAGAGCAGTAGACTGCACTCAAAGTGACAACAGGTATTTTAATTTCTTTGAATGACTTCTGCAGTGGTCAGGTGTCAGGAAATATATTTGACCATGGACTATGAAGGAAAGACTGAGATGGGGAGGTAAACTTTTGGTCTTTAGATGAGGAAGCAAAGATATGGAAAGTAGATGAAGGCAAAGTCTCTGGAGGGGAGACACTAAAGCTCAATATCACTCCCTCCTATTTCCACCTCAAATTTATGCACTTAGCTCTGCAGTCAAGTAAAGAGTCAGTTCCACAGTGGATTGAGAGATGTTCCTATCTGCACTGTATCTTTATGTGAATGCAGTATTTTTAGTTATTTGAAATGAATGGACATTGTTTCATTAATCTTCAGTTACAGATTAAATACAGAATTAATACATCCCCACTGGATAGCAATATTCACTCTGCATTTAAGATCATGTTGCACAAGACAGAAACTTAGTTTTGCTGCAAAAGAAATGAAAATATTCCATTAAAGGACTGAAGGCTGATACATACACTGCAGAAATAGAACAGGAACTGTGAAGTAAAATAATACATTTGACACCAACAATAGTATCAGAAGTAATATGCTCTTTGAATAATAAATGCATCTCACATCTCAGTTCCACATTTTGTTCTCTGCTTTCTTCCATTATCGTTTTATTTGTATTTAGTTATTATTCTTTATGTTGCCCAAAGCTAACAGATAACTATTTTTTTGGTAGTAGTACACAGTGAAGAAGTGAGTCTCTGCTGTAATATCTGGTAAGAGGAAATTCAAAGGGGAATCAGAAGTCCACTCCAAGGTAAAGATGAAAAAAACCCCAGTCTTTACTACCTCATTATTCCATCTCCTTATCTCTCCCCCCCTAATCCCCCTTAAGCTTTTTATTCTCTTTGGACTTTTTTTTTCATCTGTGTGAATAAAGAAAAAGTCTAGACTGAACAAAACCATACAATTTCAAAGCATTTGTTGACCTAAGTACTTAGAAGTCACCAAGGCTCCTGTGGCACAAATAAACACTCCTTGCTGAGGCATCGCTTAGGGAAAAATGCATTTTATTCAGAAGGCTCGCAGTCAGAGAGTTAATAATTGAGAGTCTGCCCTGCTGAGTAGGTATACACTAGGGGCAAATACAACTGCAAAATAAAACTATGTACTGTAAACCAAACATGCTGATATAATCTTAACAGAATTGTCAAGAATTATCTGCTGCTTTAAAGTTGGCTTTCTTTTGCTATTGTATTAAAAAACAAAAATAAAAAATCCCTCTTGAAGAAGAAGTGGAAGAAAAAAAAAAAAAACACCTGATCATACATTTTGCAAAGAAATTCAAGAACATAGCTGGTAAAAATACATTAGCTGTAACTGGTTTATAATAACCTGAAGTCAGCTTCACAATCCATAAACACATTACACCATTTTGAGGTTTTTACTGTTTTTCACTGAGAAGTATGCTTACGGGAATTTTCCTAAACACTTTTAACAGTTTAATGCCATGATAGTGGTTTAAACATATTTATTGCATTCGTATTTTTCAGTGAGGATAGCATGAAGGTCCAGGCATTTTATTGTAAACTGACAAGAGACTTCTGATTCTCCATGTAAGGGATCCAATGGCCATTACTGACATCATAAATGAGTGGCAATGAGAATTACATTTCTGAGAGAGCATTTATTATATCTGGAAAGGTCTATTGAATTTTATGTGGTGCTAATATTTTTGTTTACTTTTATTTGTCTTTATTATCTGTGACGACTGAACATAAGAAATATTGTGAGACAGATTCTGTAGTATTTGAGATGGCTGAGAAACCTCATCCCAGGATAATTGATGAGGTAGAGAAAACATGCCACCCTTAAACTTTTTGAATTGTGAAATAGACTTCCCCTCTGCAGCCAGCTTGTCTTTCTCTTCCAAAGCCTGGATCTCCTGCCTGTGATCTCTTGTTACAGCTGCTTTCCCTCCTCCCTTTTGCAGTTATCAGACATCTGTCTACCTGTTATTAGTGCTCCTGCAACGGCCTGAGCAGGATGCACTAATCTGTCCTCACTGCCCTTTTATAGCTTCCTCTGGGATGGACACTGGCACTGCTACAATATTAATGAAAGGAGGTGAATAGTTTATTATTGTTTATTACTGTAGGAGAAAATCTCAGTTTTATATTAATCATTTGCTCCTAGGACATGAAGCATGATGGGAAGAACTGGTGATTTGTGTGCCTCTGAATTGCTCTGACTGTCTCTCTGACCTTTTTGAATTGAAGTTTTATGGACCTCAGCTGTTAGCCCTGTAAAGTCTTATAAAGATTTATCAGCTTTATGTATTTTCCACTCTCTTTCAAGATAATTATAATTGTGTGACCCAGTCACAGCAAATGCTATTGCAAAAACAAAGGCTTTAATAATCTTGGTGCTAAGCAGTTTTTGAGAGAGAGGGACAACTATTCCAAAACTGAAGTCTTTAATATTTTGCTTTAACTTCATTTTAATGTCTGCATTGCCATCTCAGTATGGATTGGATTGAAAAAAAAGAATCTGATTTTTTTTTAAAAAATATATTGCATTAATTTGTTTGTTTGTTTCACACTACAGCCAAAAAGCACTTTGAAAAACAACATAACAAAATGTTAATAGCTCTTAGCTGGCTATGGAAGACATTGACCTACGTCTCTCTTTGTCATGATTTGGAAGTGGGATTTGAAACCAGATGAGGGCTTAGCAGGAGTTTAAAGAGCCTTTTGACTTCTTTAACCTTAAAGAAACATTTATTGATGGAATATATGCAACAACTTTAACCTCAGTTTTGCATCTTCTCTACTTTCTCAAGGTGCTTCTATCCCAGATACATCTGATCAGCCTGCCAAGAAAGTAAATCTGGTAGAAAGAAGCCCTCCTCAAGTGAGAGGCACACTGAGGCAGCACACAGCAACTGCAGTGCCTGTACCTAGCTGAAGGTACAAACTCCTGTGTTGGCCTTTTTCTTGTTGTGTGATACAACTCATATGTGACATAACTCATTAACCATATGGGTGGCAGCTGCACCTGCTTCAGCGTCACTCCTGCAAAGTCTGGGTGACAGCCTACACAAAATTTACCTAACTGGTGTGAACATGCCCTTTCTCTGAGTCAGAAAGATTTATGTTGTCTTTTGGGATCCCTTCTGTACTAGGTGAGTATATAGATGGAAAAAAATAATCTCCACTTCAAGTATTAGTTCTGTGTAGGACACTTAAACAAAAATGCAAAAAAGAAATGACAGTGCCTGCTGAAATCCTGTAAATATTTGGCTTACACTGGGCTATATATATAAGAAATAAGACTTGAGGCTGTATTTCTTTGATGGTACATGTTAAAATTTGCTTACAGACTGGAAAACAAGAAGACAGTACCTGTGATAATATTATTTTTGACAAATATCTTTTGGGAAGAGGCTTTTACGTTACAGCTGTAAAATTACTTCTTTTTTTTCTTGATATGTATTTCTTTGGTTTGGGGTCAAAAAGAAATAATTTATGTACAAAGAAACCACAAAACCTAAAAAGTATAATTTCACTAGAGGGCAGAAAATGCCTGAGGTTTGTCATCTACAGAATCAGGTTTGAGTTGATTTGGCATAAAGGTTCTAAACCAGCTGGACTCTGATCTGTCTAACCTCTGAATCATACAAACCAAGTAAATCAATAATATTTTATGGTAGTCACTGTCCAAGGAAAGAGCACTGTGATGGAAATGCCTTCACTTAGACAACCGTGTGCTGTAGGTATACACTAGTGAGTAATAATGCTTTCCAAGGAAGTCACTATGAAAAAAGAAATCATTTCTTTCCTCAGTTTTACTGGGAGTGATACAAAAAAAGAAGAGAGATGAAGAGAAATAAAGATGAAAAATCAAACTTTCACCTTCAAAAATGACTTTTAAATGCTTTTGTTTGTCTTTTAGTGTCTGTGATCAGATCTTAAAAATTATTATCATCTATAGATAAATAACTTTTGCAGAATTCAACATTTAATGTCAATTATTGTCAAAACTAACACATGGTATTATTTCTGAAAGAACTTTTTCGCATTTAAAACATTCAAAAAAATTATATTAACTAACATATATATTTACAAACCTTTGTATCACTCACATAAAGTATCTATATTTACATAGGAGCTTCATGGCATCATAAAATATTCTATATATGAATATAACATTACAATATTATTTTAGAAATAAAATGCATGAATTCAAGATACTGCATACTGAAATTATTTGCTAGCTTATCATAGATTAATAGAATGGTGTAGGTTGGTGTGGTTTGGAAGGGGCCTCTGGGTATCACCTAGTCCAACCCCCATGCTCTAGCAGGTTCACCTAGAACAAGTTGTACAGGATCACATCAAGGTGGGTATTTAATATCTCCAGAGAAGGGAGATAACCACAAATCTTTGAGCATCCTATTGCAGTGTTCACAGTAAAGAAGTTTCTCCTTATATTTAGGTGCATCTTCTTGTGTCCTAGTTTGTGCCCATTGCTCTTTGTTCTGTCACTGGGTACCACTGAAAAAATACTCATACCATCCTCTTGACACCAGCCCTTCATGTATTTATCAGCATTGATAAAATCACCTCTAACTCTTCTCCAAGCTAAAAGAATCAGGTATCTTGGCCTTTCGTCATAAATTATATGCTCCAGTTCCCTAAACATCTTCATAACCATCCGCTGGACTCTCTCCAGTAGTTCCCTGTCTCCCTTGAACTGTGAAGCCTAGAACCGGACACAATAGTCCAGGTGTGGCCTCACCAGGGCAGAGCAGAAAGGCAGGACAACCTCCCACAACCTGCTGGCCACACTCTTCTTAATGCACCCCAGGGTACCACTGGCCTTCTTGGCCACAAGAGGAGACTGCTGGCTCATGGTTGACCTGTTGTCCACAAGGTCGTTCTCTGTGGAGTTGCTATCCAGCAGATCAACCCCTAACCTATACTGGGATTTGCTCAAGTAGGTCTCTGAAGAGTCCAAAGTTAGCTCTCCTGGTCTCAGCCTGTAATCCTACTTATTGCCCTGCATCTTCCTCGCATGATCCTGATCTCCACCATCTTGTGGTCACTTCAGCCAAGGTTGCCCACATCTTCATGTCTTCAACCAAACCTTATTCGTTTGTTAGTACAAGGTCCAGCAGCACACCTCTCCTTGTTGGCTTCTGGACCACCTGTGTCAAAGAATTATTAATGCTCTACAGGAACTCCCTGGACTGTGTGTGCCCAGTGGTGCAGCCTTTCCAGCTGCCATTAGAGGCAACAGAAATATGTGGGTTTGTAAATGGTGAGTATATGATCTTATTATCTTGAGTCAATTTTGATATTCCAGGTAACTATAGGATTGACATATGAATTTGCATTTGAAGTAGGATGCACCGTAACTTGTGTAGACATCAAATATATAACAATTTGAAGTTTTAGTCTAAGTCATTCTACCTAGAGAAGAGCAAAGAACAATTAACATCAGTGTCTCTAGAGAGAGGTTCATTGGATGTATCCTGAAGTATGCAACCAAGATGAGATGAGTCGCCCTCGGGAAGCGTCCATTTGTCTCTGTAAAAGGACTCTAAGGTAATCAGGTTGGATTTTTATATTTTACTTTGAAGCTATGTTAAAACAATATTACCTAGCGATTCCGTAGTTACTTGTGTGAGAAAGTAGTGGTGAAAGGGCAGTAATATCTTGCAGGTCCTTCTAAATGTAGCTTTGTCAACGATCCATTTGACACTCAGGCACATATTTATTTAGGAAAGCAAACAGATGGCTTGAAAAATGTAATTAAGTAAAATACCCTTAGAAGTTCTCATCTAAACTAAACCATGCAGAATGTCAGCTGCAGCATTTGCTTCTCGATACACACAGGCTAAGAATTGTGGCTTATAAGTTTTTCTGGTTTTCTTTCTGTTTTGTCTGATGATGCTAATGGGCTTTACCATATTTCTTACCGTCTGAATAAATGTTTTACCTCACTTTTTTCAAAATTCTGCATCACACTTTCTATTAACTGCCCTTTATCAACATATCTCATCAGTATTCCTTCATTGTATTTCACTCCTATGCAATGTCAAACTGTTCCCACCGAACTGTTTAACGTGAGCATTTGCACTGGGCCAGGTGAGAGACACTCAAGTGTCTCCATGAGCAGCCCATATGGATCTGTGTTTTGCATTTGTGCCTAAAACAGTGTTGCTAACAGACTGAAATTTTAGCGATTGCTGAACACTGCACAACATCAGGGACTTCTCTGTTTCTCACTCTACCTTGCAGGTAGTAGGCAGGTTTCTGGGAGAAGACACAGCGGGGAAAGCTGACTCCAACTGACCAAAGGGATGCTCCATACCACGTAACATAATGCTCAGCGATAGAAACTTGAGCAGGGTGGCCTCCCCCAAGTTAGTCTCTGATTAACGACTGGCCAGACATTGGTCTGCTCATGGGACGTGGTGAGTGGCTATATTTGTATTACTTGTTTTTTTTTCTGTTTTCCCTCCCTTCCCTGCCCTGGCCTCCTTCACTTATGAAACTGAATTTGTCATGACCTAAGAGATTTTTCTCACTTTTGTTCTTCCAGCTCTCTCCATCCTTGGGGGGTGGGGGGAAAAAGTGGAAGAGGATAATCAAGCAGTCAATGGGTGATTAATTGCTGACTAAGGTCAGCATAGATATTTTAAACAAAACAGCACGAAACTTAAATAATAACTGAAACAAAATTGAAATTGCATATACCTCTCTTCACACATCCCCCCCTCCCATGTTTTCCACTATTAATAATTCTCCTGAAGAAAGCTATCCAAAAATTTATCAACTTTTATCAAACACAAATAAACAAAGTACAAAATCTTCACATAAAGTTTATGGATAGGAACAGTTGCCTTGTTAATTTTTGTGTCCTAGATTCAGCACTGCATAAAAGTCTACTTCAAAACATTCAGCTTCAGAGCTTGTATCTTTCACTCTATTCAGCAGCAATTTAACCAATTTAGAGATAATAGCAATAAGAAAATAATATTCTGCCTTTTTACTAGTTGCTATCATGTCCTCAAAAGTTATACTAGAAAAAAAGTCCAATGAGCTCCTCAAACTGAATCTCATTACTTCACTGTTTTAAGGCAGTATCTTCTTCTCTTACTAATTATGTGAAATATATGTTACAAGAAGCTGTCCTACATAACTTTTAGCTAAAATGTGATAGCATGTGAGACTCATTAATATTACAATTATTAGAAATTATCATGGTCCATTGACTGTAAACTCTGTTAATAAAATTTATCTCTACTGTGCATTTTTTTTCTGTGTGCATTTGTATGAAGGTATATCTGGGTCATGTCTGGTAATATGTACACATTTGTGATAGGACTCTATGTTTGCATCAGTCATGAGGTGAATCTGCCTAGACTTTGTCCTCTAATGACCAACCCCACAGTTCTGAAAGACTTTAAATTCAGAATGTTAGGAAGAGGGGTGAATAAAACTGATTAAGTCTTTGTCTCTTTAGAAAGGGAAAACTAAATATGACCAGGAAACATTAAATAAAATAAAAATTAAAAATCATCATCATGATGATCTAGTGGTTTTAACAACTAAAAATTTTAATTTACAGTTACAGTTGTGAATTTAATACATTGTGAATTACAATTGAACAATTTAATATCAACATTTATTTTTAATAAAATTAAGAAAATAACTTCATCTTGGTTTATTTCTAGTTTTTGATAGGTCATATATTTATAATTACAGCTCTAAGAGGGAAGGGTTTGTTGATTATAATTAAATTAAAGTTATCCTTTTACTGTAGGAGTATTTTCAACAATGGTGCAGAAGTTTCAAGTGTCTCCTATTTTCAGGTGAAATGAGCTGAAATGTATTTAAGACAAGCATTCTGGCTTGGCTTCAGTAATTTTCCTTTTTGTGAAGTTACCACTGTTTCAGTGAAGTCAGATACTCTGTGTTACTCTAACTTGTCACTATTCCTATCAAAGATGTTTGCCCTGCAGGCTCAGCAAAGTCTCTATCTAAGATCTGGTATCTTGGTTTGTCCAGTTGCTAAGGCCTCCTTGAGTCCTTTCTGTGGATTAACTGAGTCCAGTTTAGAACCATGCAAATCCATATGGCCTTGGGTAAAACCTTTGGAGGTGGAGATGGTACATACTCTTGTATCAGTTACTGTTTCACTCTAAATCTGAGATGAATATGTGGACATTCACAGAAGGTTGAGAATATTGCCCAGTTTAAGAAGAGATATCATAAATTCCTTTATATTTCGCTTGTCTGCATCAATATCCACAGTATCTCTTGAAAATAAAGATGCAGGTGGTCAGAAATTTATGCTTTTAGATTGAGGGATAATCAGTGCCTAAATATCTACTTATAAAGCAGGCTAAAATGAGACTAGTTCAGCAATTAAGATTGAAAATTCAACAGAGGTTATCTAATTATCAGCTGAAATTCTCTGTCCACTGAAAGGCCTGAGAAAACTTAGTATCTGTGCTAGTAAAATTCTAATGTCTTCAGTTTTAGCAAAAGCAACACTGAGCTCAGATAATGAGCTAAATAAATCTTGAATTTTTAACAACTGGAGCTGAGAAATAATAGGATTAACATTAAAGCCTTTATATCCAACATACTGAGCAATTTTATACTTCATTTCACTTATTACTATATCTCCTACATTTTCTTTATTCATGTGCCCTAAAAAGTTCCACAGCTGAGGCACAGAAGACAGCAGGGATGTGTATAAGAAAATATACTCTCTCACGGAGTATTCCTGTATATATTCTCTACTGTCAGCAGTTCACTGACAAGATTTGAGAGGTCAATGTCCTTATTGTGTTTGTGTGTGTCTTAGTTTGGCTGCATACATATTTGTTTGCTGCAATATAAACCCCATGAACTGCATTTCAGAATGAAGTCATCAGGTCTTTGAAAATTCTTACTATGCATTACTCAGGAGTGAAGGGGCCTGCAAATGTATCAAATATAATACTTTGTGTTTAGTTAAGAGATCAAACACTACCTAAAATAGGAACCTAAGCCTCTCAAGAGAAAACCAGAGAGTCAGTATTGTTCCTTGAGTCAACAGAACCTTTATCCTCCAGGCTATTTCTCCCCTGTGCAGATGACAATGGCAAGAGCCCCTGTAGGGAGTGAAAAAGCTGCCAGAAACCCCAGCAAATATGAAGAACACTCTTTTGGCATCCTTTCATAAAGATAACCATTTACACAGATAGATAATTGTACTTATTGAAAAAAATTGAACTGCAGAACTGTACAATTTCTTTCACAGAAGAAAGAACTGTATGTCATAATTTTAACATATGTTACTTAATGCACAACTTTGAAAGTGTTCAGATTAACAGTCATGAGACAGATTGTAAGAATTTTCTGTTTCTAGGAAAAGAAAATGTCTTGAATACTTTCTTGAACAACTCTAAATTATTAGACAATTATCCTATATTTGTGCTTATACAATAAACTTTTGTCCATCTTTTTTGCACTAGGAGGTGCTAGGGTTTTATGGTACAAGGAAGAAAAGAGGCCCAGACTTTGTAAAGCATCATATAAAATGCTATTTATTAGAGCTAATGTTATAAAGAAAGAGAGAATGATATAGACAATCATACATCTCAGAGTCCTGAGATGTGCTGCATTGAATTGGTCTCCAATCCACTGGCATCATCCCATGAAGATTCCATCTGTGGAAAGCTGAGAGCCCAGCTGGGAGCTCACTCACCACCGTGTCCCCTATTCCCCCTGGTGGGGTGGGAAGGAGAATAAGGAGAAAAAGGCAAAACGTTGTGGGCTAAAATAAGGAGAATATAATAGAACAATGCAAGAGGAGAAGAAACAACAGTAATAACACTAGTAATGAAACAGTATATAAAAAAGGTGATATAAAAAGCACTGAACCACCTGAAGCTGCACAGGCCTGCTGGAGAACCTGTGCACTGTGCCTGACTTGCCCATTACACTTAGAGTGAGCATGCGTGACATGACCTCAGCATGGTATCAAAAATCTCATTAGATGGTTCAACTGCCTATCCTGGCAGTGACCCCCTCACAGCCTCTGGTGAAAATTAACCCCATACTAGCCAAACCCAGGACAATCACTTAGATTTCTTTGCAATTAGTTTCTTAGGAGCTTTCTAACCATTCTCAAGTCAATCTGATAGTTTGCTTTATCATGGATCCTCCTTGTTTCATGTCAGCTAATCCTCTGATGACAACCCAAAATCATTGCCCTCTGGCCAGTTCGTGATCACTTCCAAGATTCCTGCATGGCTGGGGTTCCCTATTCAAGCCCATTGTGTTATTAATGCAACCCCCTTATTCCATATAATCACAGAATCATAGAATCCTTTAGGTTGGAAGGGACCTCCAAGATCATCAAGTCCAACCATTGAGCCATTAGGGCCCTAAAGTCCTCTGCTAAAACAGATCAGAATCTGTCATGTGGTATCAGCTGCTCGGTGTGTGGAGGAGACCCTCCCTTTGAACATGCAGCCCAGCCCCAGCAGTCAGGGTGCCAGGAGGAGCTGTGCTTCAGTGACAACCACCTCTGAGGCAGCTCCAACTCCTTCAGATGCTGCCAGGATCTCTTTTTTAGTTGGAGCATAGTTGGCCTCGGATCCTTTGTATTCTCACTTTCAAAACCCTTCTTCCCAGCTGTGGTGTAAAGCATGTTTTTAATATCTTGTCCTGCCTAGACTGCTGTTTAATTCATTCAAGGGCTTGCTGCTGCTCAGGGCCCCATTTAAAATCGTTCCTATTCCAGGTCACTTGGTAGAGAGGACTCACAATCAGGCTGTACTGTGGGGTGTGCATTCTCCAGAAACCCACAGAGCCCAAGAAAGCCTGTGTTTCCTTTTTATTGTTTGATGGGGACAGAACTGCTATCTTTTTGATCAAAACAAGATTGGGATCTGGTGACATGTGTGACTCATTCCATTTCATCCTTAAAATCTAGGTCTGTTGTGCAGGTCCCTTAACCTTACTTCATTTTATGGTAAACCCAGCCTTCAGACTGATTGAAATTACTTTCTTCCCTTTCTCAAAAACTTCTGTTCTGTTGCCCCATACGAAGATGTCAATTGCAGTGGTTCCAGAGCCCCAGCTTTCTCCAGTGCAGTAAGGATCAGGCCATGGCAGATGGTGGGGCTGTGTTTCCACCCTTGGAGCAGTTGGTTCCAGGTGTACTGGATGCCCCTTCAGGTGAAAGTCAACTGTGGCCTGCACTTTGCTGCTATAGGGATAGAAAAGAATACATTAGCAGTATTAGTTGTGTCATAGCACTTAGCTGCCCTTGACTCCAGTTAGTATTGAAGATCCATCATGTCTGCCACAGCAGCACTCAGCAGTGGCATGACTTCATTTGGTCTACAGAAGTCCACTGTTCATCTCCATTCTCCATTAGACTGTCACACTGGTCATATGGGGCTGTTGAAGGGTGAGCAAATTTTGCTGATCACCTTCTGGCTCTCCAGCTGTTGAATCAGCTTCTGGGTGGTGATCAGGGTATTTTGATTAGTGCGATATTGTCACTGGTGCATTGTCACAGTAGCAACTGGCAGCTGCTGCTCTTCAGCCCGCCCACCGCAGAAGGGTCCTCTGAGAGCCCTGGAAAGGCAGGCAACCATTCAGTTTCCTCCGAGGCAGTGATACCAAAGGCCCACTGGTACCCTTCTGGGTCCTTGAAATATCCTATCCTGAGACAGCCTCTGCCAAGCATGCATGGGGCCTCTGGGCCAGTCACGATGGGGTGTTGATGCCACTACTTCCCAGTCAGGCTCACTTCAGCTTCCAGTACAGTGAGCTGCTGGGATCCCTCTTTCATCCCAGAAATGGCTAGAGGCAGGGCCCCTCTGATCCTGATCAGGATCACTCACTTGTGAAAATTACTTAGAAGCCCCTTCAAGAGGATCAGAAGATCAGCCCTTCTACTCTGTCTGAGTTCCCCACTGGAAACTGGAGTGGCATTTTTCTTGGAAGAATCTGCTTCCGTGATTGTTTTCTGTCACAACTCATGTACTCATGCAGCTAGAATCAAAGTGGGCTTTCTATCCCAGTTCCTCATGTCCTCTCCACAGTCATGTATGTAAAACCAGAGGGGACCTCATGGTGTGTACCTGCCATATTCTCTGTTGGGCAGGGGACCATCTAACCCCGATATATAGAGTGAGTGATACAGAACACACCAAACTGCTTCGAGCTGTACCAGGACGTGTCCTCCCTCCACCTTTATATAGCAGGCATGATCTCAGTATAGCATAGAATATCCCAATGTCTTGTTCTGTTGTCTGTCCTAGCTGTAAACCCCTCCCAGCTTCTGGTGAAATTTAACCCTACCCAAGACAATCTTCATCTAATGAAAAAAATTCTGAGTGATTTGTGTTTTACTATGTCTTGGAGAAAATGATATTTTTGAACAAGAGTGTTTCCTATTCAGCCTACAATGTCTCCAGATTTTATTGTTTGACAGTATATGTTGAAATAAAAGGCACAGGATTTATCTCATCTAGCTCTACTAACCAAAAAGCTAAAAGCTCTGTCCTTACCTTCTTGTTGGGAAGGAGCTCTGGAGAGAAGAGATGCACTCCAGGGGGTCGGCAGTCAAATCCCTTTATTGCAAAGTTTTACAGCCTTTTATAGCAGACAAGAGACAGCCCCCCGAACCCCATAGGTTAACAAGCCTGTTCACACGCCTAAGCTGAATTATAGATTGGATAATAATCACTGTCCATGCTCTGTCCATGCACCCTGTCAGCATCTGGGATAGCTCAGAGTTGTTGTGAGAAAGTTTGCTGATGTTTACATACCTGTCTAGGCGAGCAGCCAGCAGAATCCACTAACTAACTGGGAATTTTCTCAGGCTTACAAGAATCTCACTGACTGCATTGTTTTTTTTGTGCTCAGCAAAACATGCCATCCTGCTCTGCAGATCACAATTCCACACCTTCTTGCCGTGAGAAACAGAAAGGGATAGGCACCCCCACGCTGTCCTCACATAGCATATGCACATTAACCTTTGGAATATTCTTTATTTTCACTGATTTATAAAGGACATGAAAATAATTTGTGCATTGAACTTTCAGATACTGACAGTTAGGTGACATGAATGCCAGCTCAATTCTACATGATAATAATTACATACAGATGTCTAAATTTCATTACTTTCTCTATGCTGACTGTGTGAAGACCTCCTAAATCTAGCTGAATCAATAAAAAGAAAAAGCAAACGAATAAAGCTTCAAATAATTGAAAGATCTTGGCCTTTTAATAGTTGAATTGGATATAATGGGGCTGGTGAGGAATTTTTGTACTCCACCACCTTTGTATAACTCTGAATATTGAAGTTAAGGACAAGGAGTTATTTCTCTCAAGATGTTATTGTCCTTTGAATGAAACATTTGACTTTTTCCATAGCGGATTGGAGCAATGTCGAATCCATGGCATAATGGGCAGCAAACCAGGAGCAGAATAACTGCATTACCATGTGTAGCCAATCAGGATGTGTACTTTTATGTCACACAAACTGGTATATTACTTGACAGTGTAAGCAAGCTAATTTTAGCCTTAAAATCACAGAATTAAAATTATTGAGACTATAGAAAGGAATTTATTCTTATTTAAACATTTAATGTTTAGGTAAATAAACAGCCTTTAAAGCTTTTTTTTTTTAACAGTAAAATAAAAACTTTGTTTGAAATTTTGCATTACACAGTTATAGAAAGAAGTCACTAAGAACTGGTTGATGAACTGGACTCTCCATTTAACTTGTGCTTAAACCACATCATTCTGTAGTTGTTTATTAAATTTCACAGTTCTTCAGCTATAGTTTGAAAATTTTTCTGTTATTTTAAAGATAGTCAACAGTACAAAATGACTTGAGAGATAGATTTCAGGCTGATGGTATGGCCCATTGACTCTGTAAATAACTTGATTTACAGCAGCTGAGAATATTAATATTAAGATCTGTTTATATTTTTTTAATCAGTCAGTAAAAAAGGACATGTTAATCTTTTATCTTCCATAAAGAGTCACTAGTGGACTGTAATCATATCAGATAAAAAACAAGATAGACTTTATTAAATCAATTTTACAGCAAAGTGTATCTTGGCTATCACCACAATGGATTTCCTGAAGAAAAAACAAAGTTGCATTGCTTGTCTTTTATGTAATCATTCAACTAAAAGTCTTTAATTAACTTCTAATTTAGTTCTACTTCCTTTCCAAATGGACTATCTTTTTTACAAAATTAAAACTGGCCTCCTGCGTAAAGTAGTGATAACTTTCTCTTATCTGTTTGGCTATTGCCTGACTTTATACAGTTTTTTTTTAATAGCAGCAATTATAACAATTCATCAGGATGATCAAAGCTTCAGCAGTATACAAAAATTTTTGGTAGGAGATGTCTGAAAGGCATTCACAGAATAGAGATGAGAAACACGCATGAAAACCTTATTCAGGACAAAAGTTAGTACATGTTTATATGTAGACATGTTACAATGTTCAAGGGTTTATGTTTAATGTTTCAGCAATATAATCAAAATACAAGAAAGTTACAAATCTAATGACAGTAAAACTCATTCAGTAAAAGTCAAAATTGAGAGAAACAACACTCACTCAATAAAACCAGTTAACGTATATTAACTTCACACTATGTGTCCCTTTCCCCTGATCTTATGCTTACCCATCCACCATCCCACTGGGTATTAAGGTCAAAATCATCAGTCTTTCTTAGTTAGAAGTGGGGATTTACAACAACCCATCAGTGTCCTGATTTTTTTGCGGGAAGTATTTTGTTAAAGTGTAAGAGCTCAGGTTCGTCTTCCTTCGCTTTCATTTTTTCTATTCTCTCCTTTTCCTCTGGAGTTAGTTTTACCTGCCTGACACAGATGCACTCCTGCATTGATCAGCTTTTGACCACTGTGATTTGTTTTCACAAACTGGAACCTCTGGTGCCTTCCTGTATCCACACACTTCCATACCGCATTTAAATCTAGTGCCACCAGTAGTTCCCCTCATGCAGAATGGCTGTCTGTTACTGCTGTATAATTTGAAACAAATGTAGGCAATTACAGCTGCCAGATTGTCAGACAATTACTATCACAGGGAAAGCAAGCTGAGATCAGCTCAGGACAAGGTACGTACAAGCAAGTCCTGAGAGACAGCACTGCCAGGTCAATTCAAAGCCTGAGGCTTTTTACAAGTAATGACAAAACACCATATTTCCTGGCCTGCAGAAGGGGCTACCCTTCAGCAGTGCTGCTGTGCTGTGTACTGAGCTGGGCATGACATTGGATTCCAGGGCAACCAGAAAATTCGGCCTCGTTGAACTTTGTTGCCCTTACTTCCTTCTACAGCCAAGAGAGTTATCAGCCTTTGGGATAGCACAATACAACTACATGATCTAATCCTTCACAAAAATTTATCAGCAACTGTAAAAGCTTTTGTAAAATTTACAAATAAATAGGATATATTACATAAAGATAATAGTTATTAATATACATGCACAGACATGCTCAAGTAACAGAGCAATGTTTGTCACCCAAAATATTTAGAACTCTGAACCCAAAGCATGTCAAAAGGAATATTTTTTTTCCAGTTAATCATCAGTCAGACGAAACATGAAAAAATATTGTCAGCATTTGTTTATCAACTATAAAAGAAGATATTTCAGACTGTCTGAAGTAATACATGATTCACTGGGTAAACAGTAAGAATATAAAACTATCTGGAAGCCTTTACTTTTCTGCTTTGTCAGAAGACAATTTACTGGAAAAAAAAGGGATTACGTGTTGTAAAGATACATGCAGATTTAATGAAATTCTAATGGAAATATTAGATTCACTTTGGTTCTGAATCATTTTGATACCCAAAATATTTTAATACCATATAAAGTATTTTCTTTAGCAAAATTTGGTTGTCACTGAATCTTCAAATTATTCGTGAGGAAGAAGTTCTTCCCCATGAGAGTGGTGCGACCCTGGAATGGGTTGCCCGGGGAGGTGGTTGAGGCCCCATCCCTGGGGGTCTTTAAGGCCAGGCTGGAGGAGGCTCTGGGCAGCCTGATCTAGTGGGAGGTGTCCCTGCTCATGGCAGAGGGGTTGGAACTGGGTGATCCTTGTGGTCCCTTCCAACCCTGACAGATTCTGAGCTGTTTTAGCAGAGGACTTTAGAGCCCTAATGGCTCAATGGTTGGACTTGATGATCTTGGAGATCCCTTCCAACCTAAATGATTCTATGATTCTATGTCCTTACCCTATTTCCTCATTTTCTGAAAGTAAAAATTACAAATACCTGGGTGTAGGTTATATAATTTTCTGGCTGGGTCTAGATATAAATACTTTTTATACCTCTGGCTACAGCCTTACAAATCGACCTTTCATACATGGAAAACACCCAAAATTTAACTGACCATGTACATTCATTTTAGTTTTTCCTTTCAAAATGACTTTCTGTACAAAAAGCTTAATTCTTTAGTCACTTTTGGAAGAACTGAACTTCCTATGACTAGATATCTCAGACAGAACCTGACAATACTCATATGAGTGTATCTCAAATGTTTTTCAGTCATTTAGAGCTACTGTTTCTGAGAATAATTGCCAAGAGTCAGCAGTTACTAGCTACCTTGTACTTTGAGTCATGGTGTTACACTGGCTAAGAGCTTTATTGCTTAAGAAAATCAATAAATTTGTTCTTAGTTTCCCCTGAATACTGTAAAACCAAAAATTCTGATTAAGAAATAATGACTATTGTTCAGAGAATCTGAGTAAACATATAATCCATTACAAACGTATTTGAGATTGCTTTCCTTAATAATTCACAATTAATCAAGTGGCTTATGACTCGTTTTTACAGGATTTAACTATTAACATTCAAAGGAATTTCATTTGCAATAACGTATATTGTACTAAAGTAATTATTTCAAGAAAAAAGACTCAGAAACAGATCTGAAAAGGATAGGAACAGTTATGCTCTAACGACCATGAGGAAAAAAAAAAGAAAAAAGAGTGAAACAGGTTTTGAAAAGTTGACTCAGAAATTTGTTTCAGTAAGTTTTATCTACTTCTAGATATTTTTTTAATTTCATATTTAAAAACAAATGAATATTTTTTTTTACATCTTTGTAAAATATCTTGTTTTGATTTTTATTGCTTTGAATAGTATCATCACATACTTTCTGAGTTAACAAAGAAAATGTAAGAATAGTTTCCTATTCATCATTCATATATTAGTCAGAATCAGTAAAACTAGTCACAGATGAAAGTTATTGTAGGGCGGGCTCTGCTCACCTAATTTCTGAGTTAACAAAGAAAATGTAAGAATAGTTTCCTATTCATCATTCATATATTAGTCAGAATCAGTAAAACTAGTCACAGATGAACGAGGCACATAAAATCTATATTTTCCAAGTATCCTGTGAATATATTTTATTTAAGCAATATACTTCCCATGTCTTCTTCTGATAGTTATAGTAACAGTCGTCTGTTTTTTCACTTCCAATAATTCCAATTTTCAACTGAATTTATTAATAGCTATGGAAGTAACTGTCCGTATCAACAAAATTGTCATCAATTGTGATATAAATCAATAGATTACTGAGCAAAAAACGTTTTAATCCTTGTTAATTTTAAAAGGTGTATGCAAAATTCTTCCAGAATTAAAGCAATGCGTTGTGGTTTGTAAGCTGTGTGAAAAATACAAAGCAGCCTTCGTTCCAGCTTTGAAAATAACCTGTGTATCTGTGCAAGCATGTGCATCATCTAATATATAAACTGTTTTTCTGCAAAATGAACTGATAGTTTGAAAGCATATGTGAGGACTGGCGTGTGCATTCTGATGCCATATTGCTCTTACAACTAAAGATAGAATGTATTATTCAAAACAGTCTTATCACTTCTGCAAAGATGTTTTTACAAAGATGTTTCTACAAAGCACGTATTTTAGCAGATTAGCTATTTGGAATCCATTTTCCAATGGAGAGAATTATCATCATGTTCAGCATTTAAGCTACAATTTTACTTAAAGGATTACTGATGTGTATTAAGTGATCCTGTCTTTAAATTAGAAACTGGATGGACTAGTTTAGAAATCTCCAAGGACTTGAGCATATATTTTTCAGTATTTAAAATATATATTTAATTAATTAGTAGGAATGTCCTCGGAATGTAGTTGACATACTTTGTGTCTTATTTGTGGTTTTAGAAATGTCAGAGAACTCTGATATATTTCTTTGCCAATATTTTATTTCTTAAAACACCTCAGTGACACCTAAGGAATGACATTTGAAAGATACAGGATAAATTCTGTCTTTAAACCAGGCCTAAGACTATTGTGAAGGAGGATGCTATCTCTATTCTTTCCCTCCCCTTCAAGAGTAATTTTGTCTGTCATACTACCTCTGTCTTTCCTTGTATCTTTGCATAGTAATGGAAAGGTGAAGCCTGCTGTGTGGATCATGAGTGAAAATTCTGTAGATTTCATATGATATTTTTACTGCAAGGTTGACCTTTTTATGTAAAAAACTGAAATACCAGGGTTTTTTTTGTTTGTTTGTTTGTTTAAATGTAACTCTCACATTGCCATAAATATTAGCTTAGTAATAATAAATGAACAAATGTTATAAAGTAAATCCAGAACATAAACGAACATAAACAAGGCAAGTGTTGTAAGCACTATCATCACTGTGCAACTTTCACAGCAAGAACAAAAATGAATTTCATACTTTTCAGGACACAGAAGTAAGTAAAATGGTTTCAAAGTTGGTTTTTTTTTTTTTTTTTTTTATTATTGGATGGTGTGTGTAAAGGGCTTTCCTGTTTGTTTACTTTTCTCAAAAATACATATAACTCAAAGCCGGAGTGACAAATACATTTTCATGTTATGGCAAACTTTCACACAGACCCTCAGTATTTTCCTCTTGGTATTATCTTCCTAATTTATATGTTCTCAAAGAGTATTTTTTAATTGGCTATTTTCAAGGTTAGGTATTATCATCTGCATTTAGAACATAACCTCAGATTCTTTTAGATAGATATTAATCATCAATTAGACTGTAACAAATTTTTGAAAACAAATTCTCCGGTGCATATATCATCTCATTAGTGTACAGTTTTCAGCAACTTTATTATTTGGTCTCATATATCACCTCTAGAAAAAGCTAGTGTTTACCCAACATTTAATTGAATGTTTTTGTTGACATGAATTAGATTTCAGGATTTCATATTTAACAGTGGGATACTGTCTGCTTATAAAGCCTTGCTTAGGCAGCAGAGGAAGTCTCACAGCTGCAGCCTCTGGTATTCGTGGGGAAGAATAAGCACTCCACCCTGCTAAGGCAATATGTCTGGATGAAAGCAATTCAGACAATTTCTGAAAAATATTAAAGACAATTTCTTGACTTACATGATGTGTTCTGCTAGATTTACTGCTCTGAAAGCTGTCCAGAGTTGTGTAGGTTAATGGCAGACTAGGCTGTGGTGGATGCTGGAAAATTGGAGATGGTGCATTTCAGTATCCTGGAAGGAGTGAGCAAAAACAGAATAGCAGAATTGGAACAACATAATTCAGGAGAGGAGATTTTGACTTGTTAAGGGATCTGCTTGACAAAATTCCATGGGAAACTGTCCTGAAATGCAAAGGGGCTCAGGAGAGCTGGTGGATCTTCAGGAAAAATATCCTCAGAGTGAGAAAGCAATCAATTCCCTGGTGATGTCCCTGGTGACTCGAAGAAAGGAAACATTAACCCCATTTTTAGAAAGCATAGAAAAGAGGACCCCAGGAACTACCAACCTGTCAGCCTCACCTCTGTGCCTGCGAAGATCACGGAACAGATCCTAGAAGCTATACTAAGGCACGTTGAGCACAGAAAGGTGATCCAAGATAATCAGCATGGCTTTGCTAAAGGCAAGTCCTCCTTGACAATGGAGTGACTACACCAGTGGAGAAGGGAAGAGCCATAGATGTGGTCTATCTGGACTTCTGTAAGGACTTTGACAAGGTTCCTCACAACATCCTTCTCTCTAAGTTGGAAAAAGAGGTATTTGATGGACAGACTGTTAGGTGGATAAGGAATTGGCTGGATGGTTGCATTCAGATGATAATGGTCAATGCCTTAATGTCCAGATGGAGATGGGCAACAAGTGGTGCCCAGTAATAGAGGATGTGGAGAAAGATAGTGTACTTAGAGCTTTTTTTGTCCTGGTTTCAATGGTGTTTGTGGGGCCAAAGGACATGTGCAAGAAAGTATGTATCTTAGGATCCTGCAGACACCCCAGATCTGACTGTCACTGCTCACTGTCTCAGAGTGTCTCCCCACTGTGCTCAGAGCCCAGGATCCCATTTCATCCCTTTTGGACTGTCAGTCCCTGCCCTAGTAACACTGCAGCATGGACAATCTCCAGCTTTTCCACAACTCTGCCCTGCTTGTCACCCACAACCCAGCACAGCCTCAGCCATCCCTGTCTTCAAGAAAGTGTCTGATTCCCAGATTTATATTCCATCTAACCTGCATGTCTCTGTGTAATGGTTTGAAAACAAACCAGCGAGAGACTCCAAGTCAGAAATACAATTTAATAAGAAAAAAAATAAAATAAAAGCAATAATACAAAGGAAAACCACAGACAGAGTCAGAATACAACCTGATACTCTGTAGTTAGGGTGGTGGTAGCAGTCCAGATGAAACAGTGGTCTCGTAGAAAAAGATCTGGTAGCTCTTGTCCTCTGGAAATCCAGTGGGTAAGGCCCTCTGTGCTGTACTTAACCCCAGTTTATATCCAGGTGGGAGCACTTGGCTCCTCCCCCTGGGTGGAGCATCTCACAATGGGTTGATATCAGTCTATGAGTCATGCAGTGGGTCCTTGATGGTCCAGTAAACAGAAATAGCTCCTGGGGGGAGTTCTGTATGAGCCATGGGGCGAGGCATGGATGGGCCCATTAACAGGGAGGACTCCTCCTGCTGGGTGGGAAAGGTGTTAACATCTCCCCTGACCTTGAACTTCTTTCCTTATCTGTTATAGCCCTGGGGTGTGAGGTCTGTCCTGGGCAGCTGCTACCCATGATTTTCTTAACAGCCCATGAGCACTGACATAGAGAGTATAGAATATACAGTTTTGGTTCTACCCACATAAGGATAAACTAGTCCCAGCCCCTGTAACCATGACACTCTGAAGAGATCTCTCATTTGTTAATGGTGCTTTCAACATTATATTGTTTTATTCTGTATGCCTATTTCCCCTGTGTATTCAAAGTCATGTCAAATCATTACAAAAACTTTGATCTTTCAAAGATTTATACATATACTTAACTGTGACTAGTTCCATTGGCTTCACTGTCTGACTTCAAAGTGAGGCTATCCACTTTTTATAAAGTTAACCATCTTATCTCTAAGATGTCTTGAAATCTACAGTCTTTTGTTTTATTTTCTAGTACTTGAAGCATTTCTGAATCTATTCCAATGAACACAGATTTAGGTTATTTATATATTTGAAATACATACATATTTGAAAGCAACTGCAAAACACTGTTCTGTTGCCTCTTTGTGACTCCACTAGAAACAAGAAGGTTGCATAGCAACAAATTGAATACCTATTCTGCAAATGCAGAATAAGGAGAAAAAGAAATAGTGATTTTTGAGGGACTATGTTGAGTTTGCTGGGCCAGTATTTTTATGTGTGAACAAATTACAAGAGGCATAGAAATGGCTAAGGATATCCACCACAAAATATTCCAGAATAAGGTCAAACAGCACCCTTAAATCACCAGTCCTGGCCTTTTTTCAATTACAAAACTAAACTTTGTCCAGTTATACAGCTTCTGAGCTCAATAATTCTGAGTAGACAATCACTTGTGTTTGGCTGAAGCCTATCTCTCAGAAAGGAAAACATTCTTTATTTAAAGGTTTCTGGAGACAGAGAAATCTACTTCATCCCATGGTAGCTTGTTTCAGTGATTAATTGCTCTTGCTGTTAAAAAGATGTGCCTAAATTCTAATTAGAATTAATCTGGCTTCAGCTTCCACGCATAGGCCCTTGATAGGCCTTTTTCTGCCAGGCTGAAGCCCTTAGCAATGGGCATTTTGCCTCTGTGTGAGTACTTATGACTGTAATCAAAGCGTTTATTCTTTCTCATCAACTGAACAGGCTGTGCTCTAAGTCTTCCACCATGAGCCATTTTCTTCAGCCCTTGGATCTGTTTCTTTTCTGTACTTTCTACAGTTTTTCATCTTTTAAAAATATGGACATTAACATTGTATATTGATCTCATTGTACTGAGTAGAGGTAATATCACCCCTTTTTCTCTTACTGCTCTACTCTGTATGCCTTTCAGTATTCTTTTCTGTCAACGTTGTAGTACATTCTCATGGCAAATTGCAGTAATCTTCAAATCTTTCTCAGAATCATTGCTTTCCAAATTCGTCTAGTTATTCTTATTGAATATTTGTTTCTAATTGGAAGACTTAATATCTGATGCCTTACTTTGAAATTATCAGGTGATCCAGACTATTTTTTTCTGGCTCAAATATTTCTCTCTATTATTTATTATTTTTATTATTGCCAATATTATAGCTACTTATGATTAATCAGTCTTTATTTTATCCATTGTTAGAATTTGTTGACTTTATTAAATTACTGTTAAATGCCCAATATTAATTGTTTTACAACTTTTTTTTTTTTTTTTTTTAAATCATCATCAAATGATTTCCCACCACTGGCTACTGTTCCGTATTTCTTACCTCATAATTTTTTAATCTACTGATTTTGTATCATTCCAGAATTTTACTTAAGCATTTCATATTCAATGTATTAATGTAAAAAAATTGACACAAATATAAATCAGAGTGTGCAGGTATCTGAAGCTGAAAATTTTTACATGCTCTTCGTTTATACCCACAAGAAACACCATTTTTCTTTTTCTTCCATAGGTTCTTCTTGTTGCTGTTGGATTTATTCTACTCAAAATAAATTACCAATGAAAAGAAGAAGTCCACATAAAAATCAATCTGAGAAGTATTTTTTGTGTTGCAAAATGCTAAACAGTGTGGTCTGTTGTTTAGAGCTGGTATAAAGAGAAAGCATTTTCTTCATTATTTGGTAACTAGTTTGTTACCTGATGGGCAAAATGGCTTACCTTGTTTTCAGCCAGTTACTCAAAATTCAAATGCAAAGTGTTACACTGTTTCCTAATAATTCTTTATTGATCTAGTCCATAAGATTACACATAAATATATTTCCATGACAAAGATTATTCCTCTTTCATATTGTCATTTGATAATTTCAGAATAGAAATGCAGTTTACTTATTTACAATGTGTTGAATTTCTTCATTGTTTTACTGCAGATTTGCTTCAAATTTTACTCCAAAAAATCATCATTCTTCTACCTCTGAAAACATTTTGTTACTTTTTAATCACAGAATAGTCAGTATCTTGGCAATCTGTATCATGATATCACATTCCACTTTCACAAGTAGAAATAAGAAGTATCTGTAGACAGTTCCAAAACTAATTCTGGAACACATGAACACCTCCAAATTTAATAGAAGTTAAGAACTGTAGATAATAAGTGGACATAATGTTAGCAGCAGTGTTAGTGAACAAATGTCTTCACATTCACAACTTCATAAAATCAACAGATTTGGCTTAGCTCCAGTGTATACCTAAAAAAAATCACAGATTCACTCAAAATTTCAAATTTGACCAATAAAGCCTCTTCTCAGCTACAGGGGGAAAGAGCAGTTTAAAAATTTATGTCATGTTAAAGAATTTTAAAAATTGGCATAAAAGACAGCTTCTTATTGATCTGTATGCTTAATAAAACTAAATGTTAGGAAGACTAATGTACCATACTGATGTTTTAGGAATTTCATTAACGTATTTGAAAGACTGTCATAACTCACTCACCTCTGCTGAGTTTATGAGCCGTGGGTTTTCTCCAGCTCATAAAATCAACTGGCTTAACACAATACAGTGACTGATAGCATCAGAGATGACACTTCGTGAAGCAAGGTGACTCTTTTCTATCCTTTTTTTTTTTTTTTTAACCTAAGTTTTCTAGGACAATACAGGGATACTGAAAAGAGAACTGGATATGAATCTGACAAAATATTATCCTGACTTGGTGACAAGTTAATTGCAAATATCAGATCTCTGTTGATCTTTGTAAATGTGGAATGCAAACTGGGACATAATGCTAACCTATGAAATACTGAAAAATTAATTTCTGGTTTTCCACTTTCTTAAATGTAGAATGCCTGGCATGAAAAATCACCACTATAAATGGTAATGTGCATTTCTGTCAGCTGTGTTTATCTCTGTATTGAAACTTTATCTAAACATTTTGAAATGAGAAACCTTTAGAGTTTTCTCTTACACGGAATAAAAACAAAGAGCATATGTACACATTCATACACATTTTTTCATAAGCATCAAGCTCATTAATTTTTAAACATTATTCTCACCTCTTTCTACCTATCTACAATGCAGATATCATCAGAGACAGGCACCCAAGTCTTCTTTTACCCATGGAACAAAACAGGCACCTGCAATGTGTGATTTCTGAAGAAATATTTGTCTTTCACTACCTACAAAAGAAATCTAAAGGGGTGATGCAAACGTGGATGTTTAATGCTATAGCTGCGTAAAGTTAGACCTAGTTATTCTCTATTTCTGGTCCTCAGAGCAG
This sequence comes from Merops nubicus, assembly GCF_000691845.1. Lineage (NCBI taxonomy): Eukaryota > Metazoa > Chordata > Aves > Coraciiformes > Meropidae > Merops > Merops nubicus. The sequence continues at coordinate 49,620 of NW_008582084.1, forward strand.
AATCTACATCTTTAGCTATCACTTACAAGGTATGGTAAAAGATATCAGGTCTGGTTCAAAAAACATCATCTCTCTGAACAGAAAGCAACTTGTTGAGGTAAAAGTCACTTCAGGTTTTGGTTACTCTTAACTGGATTCACATAGCCCAATGCTATCCAAATAGCTCCCTTGGAACTACACACAGATGTTTTTTGTAAGTTCCATTTCAGACAATTCCCTTATTAACAAGTCCAGAAGAGAAACACAAAGATGACCCAGGGGCCGAAGCATCTCTGCTATGAGGATAGGCTGAGGGTACTGGGATTGTTCAGCCTGCAGAAGAGAAGACTTATAGCTGCCTTCCAGTACCTGAAGGGAACCTACTGGAAGGCTGGAAAGGGACTTTTCACAAGATTATGCAGTGACCAGACAAGGGGAAATGTTTTTAAACTGAAGAAGAGTAGGTTTAGACCTACTTAGCAGGTTAGCAAACTTGCTGAGAATCTGCACCCTGTGCAGTTATCCAAGTCATTAATGAAGATGTTTAACGTTATTGACCCTAGCATCAACCTCAGACACACACTGTTGGTGACTGACATCAGCCATTTTTCAGTCCACCTCACTGTCCAGGTAGGCGGTCTGAACTTCATAATTTTTTCTATGAGAATGTTATGACCAGATGTATTAAAAACCTTACATGGTACAACAGCTTTTAAAAAAAAAAAAAAGTAATCAGACTATGAGATTTTGTGGATGGTAAACTGAGCACTTTGAAATACATTTTCAGATTTTAACACTGTTCACTTTTAGTTTCAGTTCAGATGCTTCAGTCCAGATTTATCTTGTAGACTTTACTTTGCAGAGTAAATAGGTTCGATATCCAGACTATATGTCATTTTTGAGTGAATATTTTATTATTTCTGCATCCTGACTCTTGATCTATTTAATGATCTCCTATGAAAAACTTCTTCTCTTCCATTACTCTTTTATAACATATTCCCTGAATTATTTTAATTTTAGTTTTCAGTTATGCACTTACCTAACTTACTCTGCAAAAATGATCATTTTCTTTGACAGATAATTTAGTAGTATGTTATTTTAGAAATGTGGTTAAACAGTTTGCTCCATATTGAACATGTTTTTGTATTTTCACTGTTGTTTCTAATCAAGGCATCTACCTTCATGTTATTTTGGATAAGCCTGCATGAATAGTCACAATTTCAGTTGTAAGATAAATTTAACTTTCCCTTCTTTTCTCCAAGATTAAAAGTAGAAAAGTATTTACTAACATCCACTAAAAATCTACATCAACTTGCCAAATGAAGTGCTATGCTTCCTCTGCATATGACATTTACTTTCAAATACTAAAACCTTTATCACATCTAAGCTTTCACAATTTACAAGAAAATTTCTTTGTTGAGAGCTACATTTCTACAAAGAAAATGTGATTGTCCTGTATCAGTTGTGGACTGAGTTCATATGGAATTATTTTTTTGCTTTATTTTAGTTATGAATCTCAGATAAGCATGATAAGCATGATTCTGTAACTGTAGTTTGTGTTACGTTTGGTAGAGCTGAATTTGGCCCATTGAATAGTGCTATGTATCAACATTGTAACAGGTTATTTTCTTACCCTTAATACATTTAATTAAATTATCTTAATTTAAATTTATTTTAATGATTATTTATATTTAATAAACATATATTATATATACTCAATTATAATTAATTAATCATATAATTATTTTCCTTACTTTTAATGATTTAATTTCTCAATTTAATAAATTTTCTTATCCTTAATACATTTCTTACCCTTAATACATGTTACTTCTACTTTTCAAAAGTGTTCTTACTTAGTCTGAAATGAAGTAGGTTCTTCATTACTCAAACTTAGAGAAAATATGTTTCTCTTGGAGGGGTAATTGCATCTTCATGTAAGGACTGATCTAGCTGTAACTATAACTGAGAATGAAATTCTTCATTAAATTTTATAGTCTTGGGTAGAGTTTGTGTTACTTTTGGTAGGGCTGAATTTGGCCCATTGCATAGTGCTATGTATCAACACTGTAACAGCTGAGTTTTCCTGTGTTTTCTACATCTGTCATGGATGAAAAAAAATGGGATGGGTATTAAGATTTCCCATGTGCACAAATTGCTGCAGGTATGAAGAATGTCTGGAGCTGACATGAAGCACTGTGAGGAGGACTTGGCAGTGTCTTTGTTATAGAGCCTAGTGCTTCAGGTAACCCAATTGCCAAGACAAAACTTAGACAAATTACCAAAAGAATGGGGGAGCCAAAGATCAGCAATTTTAAGCTATCACCTGAACCAAGGCTTTTATGTAATCCAGAGAAAATCTGGAAGCACTTTAAGCAGAGAATTTTTCAATGTCTGTATTATTAAATGAGTACTAACTGATAGAAAAAGAAACTGCTAGGCACACATTGCATATCACTATGGTAACAGACACCCTAAAAACAGTATAATAGCAATAGATAAAGAAGCATTGAAGACTAAAAGCAACATACAATGAATAATATACGAATATTGCTATTATAGTCTGTGGCCACAGCAAATACCCTATTCTGCCTGAAGGCAACGTGTAGCTTCATCATGTAATTTAAGGTTTGCAGCTGCTGATTTACTACCAATGATTATTACCAATTATTACCAATGATTTTGGAAAGATTTAGAATGATCTCTAAAAGTCAGAAATGAAGGAATAATATTGATTACAAAGTTAAGACACATTATTGAAGATTTGGGTTGCATAACAGCAACCTGAAATGAGCTTGCAAAAAAAAAAAAAAAAAAAGAAAATATTTACAGAAGTATAGTTGAATTTTATACAAGTTCATGGATGGTTTGATTGATAATGGAGATGAAAAATTAATATAGTTCTGGGCTTACATAACTGGATACAAAGACTGGAAAATATCTGTGATGCTGTGGGTCCATAGAGTTATTTTCTAACTTTGTGGGTCACACAAGACAGTCTATGAATTTAAAAAAGAGATTATTTATCGTAGCATCTTAAACAAGAGTCATAATAAGAAATGTTCATAGCATGTTGTCATGGAGGCACCCACAAAACAAGACAGCAGCTGCTATCACAGAATGGAGGTTTATTGCAACCCAGGTTGCCCAGCACTCCTTCTGACAAGAATCAGAAAAGTTCAGATCTCTGTTGGGAATATAACTGCTACACAACTAATTTAAGGGAAGATGAATCAAAATGGGCATACACTCACTCGTAAAGAGGAAACCTCCCACACAAGAGTGCCCAAGATATCCCTCACCCAAAGCGGGGGTGAGGCTCACTCTACCTATGGAGGCTCAAGATGTGGAAGTATCCTTGGACAATCCAAAGGAAGGTCCAATTGCCGAGCCCACAACTCTGCGAAGAATCAGCTCAGTAGGTTCTTAGCTGGTGCTCCATTTATGCCCTAGTCGAGGGTGAGCTGTGATTATTCTAATTGGCTGAGGGAGTTAATCCAGACAAAATAAGTTACAGGGGTCCAGACCCTCGGGTGCCAGTTAATAACTGTAGCTTAATGGAACTGTTCTGTCAAACCCCGTTTTTGTTTGTTTTGTCTGTCGGGGAAGGGGGGTTACACTGCCACACATATCGAGATCTTTCTGAAACAAGGGATGTAAAGGAAAATACAACCTTTCATCTTAGTGTATTGCCAAGGCAGAGACAGAATGGAACTGTATAACTGTTGTGATGTTGATAAAACTTGTAATGACAATATAATAATCATTCTATAAACAGAACATCTAAAAAAAAGATTTTTTTTTTTTTAAAAATATTTAATTCCCTCTTCCTCTGTCTCCCTTCTCTTCAAGATCCCAGGGAAGTTAGTTAAAAGAATCTTATCTACCTCTAGATTCCTAACTTCAACTATGAATAGTCTGCACAGTGAATAGATTCTAATTTTCCAATTTTTACATCTGTGTTCTAAAATTACTTTCTCATATACTCACATACACACACATACACATATATACGCATAAAATTTCCCAGATCTTCAATAAAAACAGGAAAAAGAAAACTGAGTGAGGGTTTCAAACGATGTTCTACTAGAAGTTGTGAGAACAGTACGTCTCTTGACAGTTTACGAATAGAAATTGTGTGCTTATATACAAGTTAAAAATACATGGATTTAACAACCTAAGAGTCTTTCTCCTCTACCACAAATTAAAAATTCATACTGCTTTAATTCACTCTCTGAACAATTTATAATTCTGAAAATACTGTTTTCAGTTTTCTTCACTGCCATCTTCATTTAAAACTAAACCAATACCTAACTAAGCAGACAGTATTGTATTGCAAAGTAGTGTATGGGTGATAGGTTTTCTGCATAAAAAACTGTACTACACCTTCTGATATGGGTTTGACAAAGAGTTAACATTAAAAGACATTGGGATTTTCCAATGCAGGCGGCCTAGGCACTTTCTGTGTTGTATCAGATAACATGTTCAACTGTTTAGGTGCAGAAGTATTATTTACTTTTTTTTTTTTTTTTTTTTTTTAAATTATATATTTAAAGTGAGCTTTAAATATATACTCATCTAATTGTAGATTTCTATAATAGAAATGTTTACATGTGAGGTAGTGAACCTGGTCAGTGAAACAGTTAGTGAAAATCTGTAGGAAATCTTGAGTGATTCCTCCTACTGTAAAGAAGACACCTAAAATATGTCAGAGGCCCATTTTTGGTACACTGATAGTTTCCCTGGAATGACTATAGAGGAAACCTAGGCTATCCCTCAAATACACCTATGAATGAGACAAACCTCTCCTCAAGTGACTGTTTCTAACCCCATATGGTGTTTTAAGCATGAAATGAAAGGTGATATTCTCTCCAGCTTGCTGAATGTTTGCAGATTTTTGGTGGTCGATTTTTGTTTTTTTTTCTTTATTTTTTTTTTTAATGAGCTTGAATTAACTAATGACCTATTCTAGGAGAACTCTATAAGTTACTGACTTTCCTCAGCCATCTCTTAATTTGTTAATTCCTGAACTTTGACATTTTTTGTATTTCTATATATTTAAATAAACGAGACTTCAGACACAGTAGTAAATATGTGTCTCCTGGAAATGAACTTGTTAGATAACCTTTTGAGTCTCTTTTAAAGCTTGTTATAAAGTAACAGGAGTGCTCTAACAGCAGATTGAAGTTTTGGACTTAGAGAAATAAAAGGTTGGGCCAAGCAACATGTAATATTTATTATTATTATTACAATTATAAATATATTCATTATAAAATTATTAATAATACTAAATTAGCAACATTTGAAAAGAAAATCCTTGCTTTGAAGAACAGAATAAACTTCAGAAAGGCTACTTGCTCTATTCATTTTATACTTTTTACAGGAAATATAAAGGTCTACTGCATAAAAGTGCAATGAAACTGAGGCACAAAACACACCTATTTTTCCATCAAGCCTGAGAAAAATAAGCTCTTGGAGTCTAAAGTCCGTCACTAGAGGGAGCCGTGTTCATATGCAATTTCTTACATGCCATTGCAGAGATTTCTGAAATAATCCACCTGATGGACAAAAGAGATTTTTTGTTACAGAATCCTTACCCAGGAAGAGACTGTGCTATGGAAAATGCCAGGCTGCTAAGTGAGTATGCTAGTCAAGTGAAGGATCACAGTAACAACCGCAGTACAGGTGCTGCTGCAACATTAGGTTTGCGCTATTCTATGATTTTTATGTACCAGATCCTCCAAGGGATTTAAGCACTTAAAATTAACCTCCTGATTATTTTAGTGAGCAGATCCAAAATCACAAGGAGGGAAAAAAACCTTCTGGATTATTGCTTAACCTTGTCAACTTGGCAGTTGCTTTCTTTTTCAGCTTCAAAGTTTCTGAGTACTTGCTTATCATTAGTGCCCAAATCTGAGTATTACAGGGATTGCCTTCTCAGTAATCAGTGACTGGTGTTTTTCTGACAACATAACTAGAGGACTTGTAGGCGTTCTCACAGCTGAAATATTTAAAGCACACAAAGACTGACTTCCCAGTGAGATGGAGCTGCAGACATTTTCTGTGAAAACACAGCTGGGGCCTTTTCATTGCTAATGGAGGTGAGGTCTTCACACTGTGAGGAGCATTAAAATAAGGGTTTGAGATGCCACACAATGGATAAAGAAGGAGGAAAGGAGCACAGCAGGTATAGTACATATAATAATAAATACTGTTCTTGCATAAACCCTTCTTCATTTTGATACAGAGAAGTAAGCCACTGTTCATAAGCTATTACTGTATGAAAGGACTAAGCCAACTACCAAGAACCCCCATGATGCCACTACACTGTGAGACATACTCTAGGAATTACAGCTTTCAGACGTTAAAACAGGCTGAGACATGAATTAAATGCTGATTTCCTCTTCAACACAAAGAATAAGCAAATTCTGGGTAAAGAAGATGGTGCAATTTTAAGATCTAGTGATGCTTCTCAGTGATATATGATTATGTGGAAAGTGTGATGGAATTTAGGATTTAGCAGAATAAGACACATAAGCAAAAGTTTTTAGAATCACAATTTTGTTCCCAAAGAACTAAAGTGAAGTTGTGTTTTAATCATATACACATCTCTAGTTGTTATTCTGTTCAGATCATGCTAAAGCACTATAGGGTATAATAATTAAAAAAAAAAACAAAAAACCACAAACAACAAGACCAGCACAAACTACGGAAATTATAGTGCCAGTATAAAGGATTAGCCTTATGAGAATAAATGCTATTACATTTTAGGAAGAAAGCTTGTAGCCTTGCAGCCTATGTTAAAAAAAGATAGTTAAATCTATATATATGTAAAAATATATCACAATTTATTTATTTTCTTGCAGCTTTTTCTTTTTACAGATATCACTGTAAAGGTCAAATTGTGTAACTTCACCAAATAAATCTCAGATTTTACCAAAAGAATCAACATACTTTTTTTTTTTTTTTTTTTTTTTTTCTCTCCCAGATTCTGGAGAATAAAGATCCTTTTGATTTTTTTGTTTTGTTTTAGCAGTTATATTGTTTTGAGTGTACCTTTTTTAAAGTGTTATGCTTGTATTTCTGTCATAAACCTGAACCTATTTGCAGTTTAACAAGAAAGCACTTGTAATACAAATTCTGAGTGTTTTGCTTATGCTGTTCCTCTTTAGGGAAGGAGTTTTACAAATCAAGACAAGTCACTTTCTGAAGTTTTCTCTGCGATTGAGGGAACAAGAAACATGTTCCTTTCATAATGAAAGATGGGTCTTGTGTATTCGATGTGAGTGTAAGTATTGAGGCTCCAAGAAAAGCAGCAAATTTCCTGTCGTTCATGGTGCCATTGTATGAAAGTGGACATTACATCTCTAGCTCAGAACACACACTGTGAGCTGTAGGAGGTGACTAGTTCTAAGATAAAGTATAAAGTTAATTAATTTCTGCATTAAATGGCTTTTTTTTTTTTTTTAACACAAGCTGCAATTGATGAAAACTCTTGCAAATTAAAATATAACCTCTTGCAGAAAATAATCTGCCTGTGCATTTTCCAGACCATATTACAATGGAGATTCATTCTTACAAGGTGTTTTGCAGTAACTTTGCATAAAAGTTATTTACCCACCTTAATAGGGTTGTACATTAAATGTTCATTTTAGTAAAGCTACTGTTGCCTTTTGAAAGGTACAACAATCTCTCTGTGATGCAAACGTAAGGCATATGACTAATGAGAACATAACTTCTTTAGACTAGACTGGACTGGAATGTTTTCATTATAGACACATTTTGTCATAGACTCATGTATCATAACTGCATAATCTTTCAATTTTGAATTCTAGCACTGGAGCAGATGGCAGAAATGTATTTAAAATAATGGTACTTGACATATAATTCCTATAAATAACCACAGAGCTACAAGATGTTATTTGTAATTTTTTTTTGTCTTGGGAAGAAAATAGTAATTCACCGTTACTTCATGATAATTGTTCTTGAAATTCATCACAGATTGATAAATTTTTGAAATTTTTACCTTAAGGTAAAAAGACAGATATAGAGGCAGATGTTCTTTCACATGTTTACTGGATTCCCAAATGTCTTCACGGCCTAGTCATAGAATCAGTTCCTGAGGCATATTGCGCACATATATATAGAAATATACTGATAGAAAAAATGATGAAAGTCATATTTTCTCCAGTTTAGTAAAACAGTTATAAAATTTTCCTGTCATGATGCTAGAGACTACTGGAAAAAATAAATTGTTTTTTTACCCAAGAAAGACTATATATATGATAAAACGTATCATATATCTGACTTAGAGTGAGTTTGTATGTTAAAAAAAATTCCCTTTACCTCATTGATGCAATGATTTAAACACTGAAATGTCAGCTGTGTAGGGGAGAAAGCTGTATAGGATACCAAAAATAAGTTTTGATTTTATGCCACTGGTGGGTGCTCTTTGGGAGAAGAGCTTGTTATTGACTCAGGCAGAAGAAAAATTAAAAACAATTTTAAACATCCTAGAAGAGGTTATGGCAATATAAACCAAAAACTAATGTTTGAGAATTGTAAGCCAATTTCCATATGCTGTTTTCTGTTCCAGTATTGATATTGTCATGTTTTAATTTGAGGTTAACACAAACAAAAAAGCTCAGAAAGTCAAGTGCAACCAATATAAAAACTCTTGCTGAAGGCAAGTGATAATTAAGAAACTGTGTGATTTAAATGTTCTTTTAAATTTTTCATGGCTTGGAATTTACTTTATATTCCGTTTGTTCCTTATTCTTTGAGGTATAGCAAGCAGGTAATACTGCCTATGCAGTGAAAAATGCTGTTGTTGCCAACTTTGTCAGCTAAGCTTCATTTTTACAGTTCTGGTAGCATCAGTTTGTCAACATAAAAGCTGAAATATTCTGAACTCAATCAAGCTTTCTAAGGTTTGTCTCTGGAGATGGCATTAAAGGGCTCGCATAGTCTTATCTGTTCAATACTAAGGATGTCGTGGCTCTTGCTAAGTGCTCTCTGGCGATTTCTTTCAAAACTTTAAGGAAACTGCAATATGCCTGTTTGGTCATATACATACTCCTTATCACATCATCCTAGAGACTTTTTTTATAAGGACCTGCTAATATTGCTACTCTCTCAGCCAGTTCCAGATAGACCAGTAACAGTATCATAATGAGAAAAAAAAACAAACAACCAACCAAACACCAAAAAACAAAACAAAACAAAACCAAAACCAAAACCAAAACCAACCAACCAAAAAATAACCTAGACATTTTGTTCTATGCTTTATTTTGATATAGTTAGCGTTGGATTTTTCAGCACATATAGGTAAGTTATGAAGTGAACTGCCTCCAGCAAAAAAAGCAACAAGTGCATCTTATGAGTAAACCCTTTCAGATCCAAAAAGTTACATTCATTTGCTTTAATAAAGAAATAAGTTGTAGAACAAAACTCACATTTGGAAAACATTACTGCCTTGCACAGTTTTGAGGAATATAATTTTATATTTTATGAGATTGTGTAAATTTGCATTGGGAAACTTATTTGTAGTAGGAAATATTGTTTCTATTGTTGGGTGCGTATTGATTTATTTCAGTGAAGTGGAACAGCTCTGATTGTGTTACCAAAAAAAACCAAACCCAAAACTACTTTTAAATGCAGATTTCAGTTACAATATACCTTTTTTAGTTCTTCAGGCTATGTGCTTTCATTTAGGATTTTAAATTAGTGCACAGAGAGATTTGAGTTTAAACTTAATGCAATAACTGTTTTATTTTATGTTTTTAAAGCAAAGGATAAGCTTTTGTACAACCAATGCCGTGGTTGTATTTTCTGTGATTGCACTGGTGACACTTTTATAGGCACTTAAATTAGAACCCTTTATCATCTATTTCTTCAGCAAAATCATATTGTCACATTCTGATATATCACTTTTGGAATCAAAAGGGATGGAAAAACTAACATTCTACCTTTAGTACTGTCTTTTCCTACTAATTTAATTTTCTAACTGTGCGTTCTGCATGGAACAGGGATTTTTATTTTCAGTTGAGGTTATAATTTTTCACACAGATGACACAGCAGTAGAAGGGTTGCCCTGCTGGAATAGAGCTACAGCTACTCTTAGCTGATACAATGCCTCTGGTGATGGCCTATGGTCTATCTTTTAAGGAAAATGAAAATGTCTGTAGAAAAGGAGACATAGATAAATGCATATTTTTGACATTAGCTTTTTTGTGAGGTTAAAACCTCGGGTGAAAATTTACACTCAAGCTAATATAACTAAAGAATTTTGTGAACAAAAATGGATTATGATTAATTAAATACTGCATTTAAGCATTTCCCATGGCAATGGCAATATTCAGTTCACCCTCTGTCAGGAATGAGCTCAAAGCATACAGCAAAATACTGTTTTATATGAATATGGTGTTATTTGATAGTGCTGAACAGCAACTCTGTAAGCCGTCGTTCCTTGGAAGGAGGCAAATTAGTAATGGAGAGAAAAGGTAGTTTATATACGTAGGCAAAATGTACAATGTTTTTGTGTCCAAATACAGAATTAATTTGTGTTTGGTGTTTTTTTTTTGTTGTTTTGTTTTGTTTTTTTTTTTTTTTTTTTTTTTAGGCATTGTCTAATGCAAAAATACATAAACAACAGAAGCAGAGACTCCATTTTCCTTCCCACTTACTGACTAGAGAAACAAAAAACACTTTGTTCTTAACTGAGTCTTTATCAAGTCATACAGAATTGACTTTATTTTCTCTTTTTTTTTTTTTCTACTTAAACATACAAGCACAGTGACAGGAAATTGATGGAGATGTTAGCTTAGAGGCACTGTGTAGAGCTAAAGCTGTTCTGTGCAATGAAATCTATGAACACTGACATAAGATCTTGAACATGTTGACCCCATAAACAACTCCTCCAAGAAACCAAATGTACAGGCCCATCGAACATTTTATGGCAAACTGCTGTTCAAGCAATTCTGTGGAAATAGTTGGAAGACATTGTGCTTAGATCAACTATTCAAAGTTCTGATCTTGACAAGGGGAGACAATAACTAAACCAAAACAAGGAGTAAAGACAACTTTAAAACAAAACAAAACAGAAAAAAAAAAAAAAAAAGAAACTCAAATATATTTCTTGAATATGCTCTGAAGATAAAAGGAAAACCCCGAATGACATCCTCTTCATTTGTGATAGAATTGTTAAATACAGAGTTGGAAGGGATCTTAAGGTTGCATTGGGACATGGGTGGGCACAGCTCGATGAAGCCCACGGCTGTGCAGGGCAGGGCTGTGGAGAGCTGCAGACCCTCCCTGCTGCAGCATCACTGGGGCTGGAGCTGATTGCTCCAGAGGACTCAGGAGACAGCATGCTGGGCTGTGGGTAGGGTGGAGGGGCTGGATAGAAAGGACTCAGGACCCTGTCACATATATGTAACATCTACACTATTAATTTATGTAATATATGCTAGGTAGTTCTCTAACAGACCAATTTTTAATTCTTT
>NW_008582084.1:61123-86792 GCF_000691845.1 Merops nubicus
CTTTCCCTATATTTTCTTTTTGCTGGAGAACCTAGATTTCAGAGTAACTTTGTACGTGGATTTCTGAATTCTGTATTTTCAGTAAAGATACATTATCTTTTTCTGATCTGTAATCCTGAGTATCTGGTCTCTATTTATCTTTGCACTAGTACACATTGCAAAATGCTGAGCCCCTGTTGGAAAAAGAATGAGTGGAAATTCAGCAGGAGTATGAAGAAGAATGTCATCATAACAGAGAAAAATAGAAACAGAAAACTGACACTGAAGATTAATTCATAACATCATAGAGTCAATCACTGAGAAGTGAAAAGGAACCTTAGATGGGGCAGACATCAACACCAGTAGATTAATACTTCTCTTGTTTGTTGATGAGTTTTTTTTCATAAAATAAAGTGGGGGTTAGTGCTAAAAACAGCCTACCTTAATCAGTATCTCAGCTTTTATATATTCAGATTCCACTTCCATTTTATAGGCATGTGTATGATTTTATTACATTCTGTATTCTAATATATTTTTCCATTTCCTTTTATACTGATATGTGGTTTATTAGAAGTTTCTAGGAAATGTGTTTTTTGTACCTTGTTTTCTTTCAATACACCTGTGTTTCTGCTGGAAAAATAAACAGCAAGTTTCTGGTCCAGCACAGTTTCATACCTCAGAAATAATTTGTGACCAAATAATCTGGACAAATTAAATGAGCTCATACTCCTAGTGAAAAAGGTGGATGAACCTCTCCCTAACTTGCAGATTTTTTACTGTTGCTTTTTTATTTTCAGTATTTTTACAAGTAAAGAATTTTCCACTTTCTGCTTCACTAAAATTGTATAATTGTATTATACTGATCATTTAGTCTTGGCGAATTAATATAAGGAAAAAAAAACTACACTATGGTCTTTCCCCTCTTGTCACTTCTTGTAGACAGAGAAAAATGTTGAGGATTTTAAAAAGAAAATCTCAAATTCATATTATGATTGTTTTAATTTTTTAAAAATATATGGGAACCAGGAACAGCAGAAATCAAAACACTGCTCTGGTATTCAGACCAACTGAAGATTTTGTGTGTGATAGAGACATTTCTCAGCAAAACATAAATTTCAGTGTCTCAAAATTTTTGAGTCTGACTTTTTTTTTTTTCTCAGTCAAGATTCTTAATCAACCTCGTGCCTTACTGTACTGATTTTTTGTGATTTTCTACAAAGACACTCTTTTTTTGTTTCCACAGGTTGCACTTTCTGTAATGAGGATATGTAACTAAAAATGTTTTTTTCACTACAGTCTTCTAGCTTTATGAAATCATCATATGAAAGAGAGAAAGAAATAATTTAAAATATTTTTGGGTAAGACTGAAAGAACAGATACTGCTTCAATACTTTTAGGAGGACATGAGTAAGAAATGAAAATTTAAGGAAAGGGTTTTAAAGAAGATTGGCATTTCTTAAGCCTGCTACTGTAATAAAGACGTGCTGTACAGGTTTTGTTTTTACTTTTTATTTATATGATCCTTTTACTTGCACAAAATTGTAAGAGCAATTGGAATAGATATCTTTTAAGGCACATCTATTTCTTATAATAAGTGAGTTACAAACATACATGAGATAGCTCTCTGGATGATGACTAACCACAATTACATAATACTATTCAGTGTAATTTCTCTTGCTTATACTATATCAACAGCAAATTATATTGTGCTGGTCAAATTTGTCCTTATTGCTTGTGCAGTGCACAGCATGAATGTTGCTTGACACAATGGGATTCTGTTGGGACAGCTTATTTATTAGACTATTAATATGTAGTGCAGAGACAACAAAAGGAGTGAAGAAGGAAACCGATATCTTTGGGTTTATTTGAAAATGAAAAGATTCTTCTCATCACCTATATTTGCTTATTGCCATGCTGAGCACTTTAAGGAAATCCCAGCTGTCTTGAAAGAACTCTTGGTTGTGGTATATCCACTTTAGACAGTACTGAAATGGCTGATGGTTCATTCATCATTACTGGGCAGTCCTTCAAACCTGAACTACTCGGTTCTGTAATTTCAGTATTTATTTCTGAATGATGTCTCAATGTTATGATCAGTACAGATGGTTTGCATAAAAATATTGCTGCTACCGTTCTCACTACTTCTGTTTTGACTTGTTTTCCTTTGTTTCTGATGTTTTGTTCTGCAATTATTTCTTTGAGGTTTTATTTCAACAGTTCTTGTGCAATATATGAAATCTCTCATCTGCTTGACATCTGTGTCTGTAGTGTTCACTTAATGCATTTATACTGTCCAGAAAAGTAACTGTCTGAAACTGTCTTTCTCTTGCAATTGTGCATACTTTGGGAAATTATGAAATGGTGATTTTACTAGCAGTTTATGACCATTATTCTCTGTTTGCTAAAGTGACCCAAACCTTGTATCCTGAATATGAAAGGTACAGCATTTTGACCATATATTTCTTCTTAATATATACAGCCTTGAATGCTACAATTAGAATGTCAATGATTTTCACCTTTTAACTTATTTTCTCATTAAACCAATGTAAATGCAACAGGACCATTCCACAAATTACAGCAATATTGTGCAAGTACTTCAACCCCTCCAAACTCTATCTTCCCCTTCCACATTTTTAACACCTTTTCCTGCATTCACTATACAGCTTTTATCTCCAGTGCTGTAAATTTACAAGACTATCAGTCTGAAAGATTGTAATGGATTCTGTGTTTTCCTGTGCTTTCATGGGATTAGTTTTATCCATGTTTTTATTCAAAGTGTGGCTACATCTGGAATTTTAAAGGCTTTTATTTTGTTTGAAGAGATGTGAAAGCTGCTTTCTTTAAAATTTGTACCACCAAAGAACAAACAATGGCACATCTATCTTATGCATTTAACTGACAGGGACAGGTCTGAGGTTTCTTCTTGTCTGCTATAAAATAATGATGTGTAAAAGCCACCCAGTCATCTCTCAGGAAAACATTTTTCTTAATATATTCAAGGATCCAGAACTATTATTTCAGAAACCCACTGGTCTTTGTAACCATAGGTACTATCCAAACTACTCCAACATGGCTTTACATTTCACAGGATAAATAAATGACTTGTAAAGCCTTGATCTTGAAAACTGAAGTAAACTTTGGTTTTATTTCCACAAAGCTAATCTCTTGAATAGCACACTGAAGCATTTTGAGCTATTACATTAAAATACTGTAATCATATTCTAACATTCAGTGTTCAGAAAAAAAAAAAAAAAAAGTCAACAGACCACAAAACCTTTTGTAAAGGCTCCATAGAAGTTAATATGGTAAACCTGTTGCTTGTAATTTCATGATATACTGTGATGATAATGGGAGTGAAGATTAGAAATAATTAAATTATTTTTTGATTACTCCTTGCAAATCCTTTTGCTTTAATATCTTACTTACGTGTCCAGATTATTTTACTTTTCTGCAGTTTCATCCCTTTAACTGCCTCACTGTGCAGGACACCTAGAGAAGAACTGAAGTCTTCTGTGTGTTTTAAATAAATTCTCAGGTACCAATAGCCCTTTATCTCACTGAGTAACCCTGGAATTTTACAGAGTTACTAAATTTGTGTGTATGAATCTTCATTTCAGTAGATTCTCACTGAGTTAGGAAAACATGGAAGAAATTTTAGTTGTTAAAAATCTGAAGGGAGGAAATGCTTCTCACTCAGGAAAAGAAAAACGTAAACAGAATTTACTTAATATAATTAGGCGTTTGTCTAAATTACAACAAAAAATGTAGGCAGTTCTTCAGATCTGCCATATTCCTGTTGCATTGTACTTTCCATTTTTAATAGCAGTCTTTCAAGATTGAGTAGATCATTACATGATTTGACAGTCTCAAGCTGACTGTTGATTCAGCCAGTCCCTCTTGAAATCTCATAGTCATGTTCCCCAAATCATTATCCTGATAGAGGGCAAACATTCAAAAAAGAAGCTCAGTGAAGTACTATGTAGTTTTTATGATAGTGCAGTTTCCTCTAGCTCTGTATGCTCAGCCTGGTTAACTGATGCAGGAGAAAGATGAAATAATTCAGTTTTCTTTCATTTTATGTTATTCCATCCTATTCTACTGTAGAGACAGTTCCACACAAAGGAGTCATTGTCAAACAAAAAATGACTTTATACCTGCCTGGTTTTGTTAGTGTTTGCTTTTCATCTCAAAGCTAAGCTCTTCAGAGTATGCACGAAATTCTGTCTCCCTGGAATTCAGAAAGCAAGCTCCCACTGACTTTACTGAAGTTACAATTTCACTGAAGGATTCAGACTAGCACTTACTGCAAGACCTAGAGCAGACTGTAGCCCTAAATGTCTCCTTTGCTTGTGTTAATACCCCAGAAAATCAGTCTGACTGCCACAGGTGGAACAGCACAGCTGTCTCTTTGGAGTTCACCTCTTTTACTCACTACATATTTTTTTTTCTCTAGCAGAGGAAACAGAGCTCTGCCTCAGCCCACCCAAGGAACAAAAAATACCTGTTCTAGCTACAGATCTTTGGTAGAGTTCAATTTGATTATTTTTCCACCAAAGCAGGTGTAAAGAAGTTGGTCTATCACTATCAAGCTTCAATGTACATTTTCTAAAGCATGCTGTCTTGTTGAAGTGTATTTGCAATTCGTTATCAAAATTAGACTCTGTCTTCTCATTCATTTGTTTGGACTTTAAAGTATTTTAGAATAAAACAGTGTAACTTTAAATTTGTACATTATGCATCAGATGTCATAAATACTAGTCCTGCTGTCAGTAAAAATAGTTTTATTACTTTATAGATGTGCTTCTTTTCTCCACAACTGGAAAAACACTGAGCAGAAACTGTATTTAGGAGAGTTTGTCTCAGTCACAGGATTCGTTTGCCACAGCCTGTATTTTAAATGATTCCTTAACCTCTGAAAATGACTGAGTTGAACCCCACACATAAGCATATTTAAATGTCATAACCTATTCATTAGTAGGAGGAATATAAAGAGGAAAAGAAAATCCAAAAGCCTAAGTGAAGATTGATTTTATATGCACTTGTTAGAGTTACAATGCCACAGTTAAGAATAATTAGTGAGGAGTAAAGAAAAGGACAGAGAGCTGAGCTGATCTCTGTGAAGTTCAAATGTGCAAACACGCTCAGCTCCAGAAGTGAAGTGACATTCTCTGACTTGGGCAGAAATTTGCATAATGTGGGAAAGCTTGTTTCTTACCTTCACATAGTTGTGCTTGCTCTGGAATCCTCGATTTTCAAGGAGCATTTCAAACTATATGCAAAATGGTCTGTTCTTGAACCTCTGTAATCACATATCCATTTGGAATGCACATCGGGATTGTTAAACCTCTGTTTTCCCTCTAACACTGCTTACATGCCAGTGATCAACTCCTTAAATAGCTACCACAGGCAAATAATTAAACAGAAGGTTTTGAGAAACAGAAATCATTAGAGAAACCATCTTAATGTCTGAGGGCAAATCATGTTTTGATACAAGGTCATACTGTGCAATTACATGTTGCCAATGTAATGTTTGTTTGAAGAACTTCTATTTCAGAAAGCACAGGTGTGCATCAGTCAGACAAAGCTATTTTAACTGTGTCTGTTTGTTTTTCCATTGCAACATACTGCTTTTTATGTGTCTGTGTGGATTCTGTAAAGAACCGAGGAGATTAAGCTGAAGATATGATCATTAGCTCTAGGTATCTGAGAAACCTGAGAAAGTCCTATTACTTATTTCTTTTGTTTCACATTCTGTGTTAGCAATATATATTTTGGGTTTGAAGAATGCCTGCTAATGATGAAATTGGTTTTGTTAACATCAAAAACTGAGTAGAATTTTACTGAATCCCTGAAATATTTTTTGATGTTATTACAGCTGCAAAATAACATTAAGGAAAGCTTAGTTTGGCTTTTGTGGATTTTTATCTTTTCTTTTTCTCCTCCCCCTCTTTCAGACAAAAAAAATGAATATTCAAAGGGTCTAATTATCCAAAAGGTGAGTAATCCAATTTCACTCGTTCTCTCTAAGTATCACATTAAGAAAAACTTAATCTTGGGCCAAGGAGGCTCTTAGTCATTAAGAGACCTTCCAATACTCTGTTTTATGATGTCTGGAGTCATTGTACTCTTAAGGCTTTGATATTTCTCTAATGTAATTTTCTAGTTGTAAACTTGGGATATTATTTTACTGCTTTCAGTACAGCAGCATATGAGAACAAATACATAAGAAAGGAAAACTATTCTCATGCTTCAGTGATGACAAGAATATAGAACTGGCACGGGTGAGTCAGAGCTACGAGTACTTCTACTGGAGGTAAGCTAAAGGATTCAAAGTTTGTAGTAAGTATCACAAGATGTCTGTATAATGACGCTTGAAAAAATACCCTCATGCAGATTCACTTATTTATACTGTGTTTCAAAAGACTTTAAAATAACAGGCAGCCATTTAACATCCATGTTATTAAATAAAAGATGTTATCAAATAATACCAAAAGCTTTTAATGATATTCCTCTCACTTTCCAATTCTTACTGTTCCTATAGTAAAAAAAAAATAAAATTAAGTTGTATTTTGTTCCCTGATCATTTTCAGCTGCAGAATTTAGCAAAAAAGATGTAACTCTGAAGCCACCTATGAAACGTAATAGACAAGGAAAGACACAAAATGTTTTTTTCCCCTGTCTTTGTACAGTTGTCCTTGGCAAGATGAAATAAGTGAAATGAATCATGTGCTGTCACCATTATTGAGCAAGTCTTGATGGCTTTAGCTTGAGGTTAAGGTTAGAAAATCCCTCTGAATATTACTGTGTGCTTTCTCTCTCTATATCATAGACTGAAATATTCTCTTTTAAAAAATCTATTTCTCCTTCCCTCCTAGTCAGTGCAATCAGATTTTGTTGAAAAAGTGAAGAATTATTTTCTTCAGCTTTTGTGTGTTTCTCTGAAAACAAACAAAAACTCTTGACATTTTCTTGAACTCTTGAGGTAAAATTCCGTGTTATTTATCTAGAGGTTCTGTCTTCACATCTGAAAGCAGACTGTGCCTGACCTTTTGCTTGGTGGTAGATTTCTTTACTAATTAATATTACTGTACTACTACCGTATTAATGCTAATTTTTACTATTGCACAGAGTATACACATAGTGTACATGTTTGCATACATAGAAAAATAATTTTTTAATCTTTTTTTTTTCCAAACTGTGATTGAGCAGCTCTATACATTTCACAAAAAGGATACTACAGAAATTCAAAGTATTTGTAGTGTAACAATATTGGGATCAAATATAGTTCCCATAAGTAGATCTCAATCCATTCATTACAAAATGAGACTGAAAACAAACTCTCATGCTAGCAAGTGCTGTAGTAAAATCTCAGGGAAGCCTCTGTTCATCACAGTCAGGAATCTATGTGTACATGTCACACCTCTTATTCAGTTTACTTTGACAGGTTTGCTCTATGTAGAAACCTAACTACAGGCTAGGAAGAGTGATGTGTTTTGGGAACAATTGTGAGAGACACATCTGGACCTGAGAACTTGTAAGCATCTCTGTGTGCAGCAATACAATAATATTCAGCCAGAAGAAATTGAAAAGCAAGTCAACTGAGGATAGATATATAAGATAGACAGATAGAAACTTTCTTTATGAAGTTAACTGAAAAGAGGTTTAAAATAGCTATAATTTTAAAGGCAGGAAAGGAAAATAGTCAAAGATATATTAAATACCTTTAATTTTAAATAAGTTTCTTAGTGACCTTCATTCTGGGAAAAAGAATGATGCACACATACACCAATGAATAGCTGATAATATGTCTGTGAATAACTTTGAAATATATGTTAGATGGGATTCAATATTAGGACATTTAACTGTTATATAGATCTGTACAAGTGCATTCAGATCAGTTGCCTAAACAGAGTGCTATCTTCTTTACCTGAGACTGTCCCATGTATATTCCATCTGCCTTTGCAGAGAGGACGGGTGTCCTCCAGCCTTGTGCCACATCTGCCAGACTTGTCCAGACCTCAGAAGTCATTAAACACATATGTATGGACAAGTTAATAAACCCCCTAATCCGTATAGATAATGGATCTTAAGAGCTACTCAACTGACCAAATGAAGGTGCCTAATTTAGGGTGATATAAGCAGCTTTCAAGATAACATTGCACTGCCTAAAAGCTTGATTTAGGTGCACATATAGACTTTTTTGTACTGTCTGAGATACAGAGAATCTGAAACAGATGCCTTGGGCTGGCAGATGAGACCAGAAAAGAATCCATGTCCTTCATACAAGACCTAAGGACATTTTGAAATGTATTGGTATTCTTTCTATAGGCAAGTTAGCACTGAATGCAGTGATATTTATAGGTCCCTTCCAAGTTGAGGTGTTCTATGATTCTATGGCTTTATGAAATATAAGTGGCTTGCACACATATCTACACAGAGAAATGAAGTTGTGTGTTATTTGACAAACTGAATTCCAACTATTGTGACTGAAGCAAGCAATCAGTTGGAGTGTGGCAGATAGTTTACATCCTCCATTATGGAAATTTTCTATTTAGGTTTCTTTCTCCTTAAATTCCCCTAATGCACATTAGAGGCCATCTTATTTCCTGGTAGTTTTAGTTGGGTCTTGATTTGTTTGCCTAATGTTTGTGTCACAAAGATGTTTGTGGGTAAGCTTCTGAACCTCTAAAAAGGCAAAGATTCCTTTGTAATTCTGCTACGTTGTGTGGACATTGCAGGTGCCTGAAAAGATCTCAAATGGCAATGGACACTCATTTAGGCAATGACACTGAATCCTTAATGTTTAACTATGGAATAACACTTAAGAGTCTTGATGATGGCCCCATCACACAAAAATAGTGTTAATTATATGTAACACACCAAGTCAAAAAGACTCCTTGCATGTTAGCTATTGCAACCTTTACACCATTTATTTTGTCATCTCTGCTGTCTACTAAGCCATGACAAAGATAAAAAGCTTTAGCAAAGTCAATAACATTTTGTTTTTCTTTCACAAGCTTTAGGCATCAAAATGCAAGTAGTATTCCTAACTGATATTATTGAGTAAGAAGACACAGTGGGTTAACAAGCCAGTGACCTGATTCTCACATTCAGCTGATACACAATGCCATTGTATTCATGTCAGATTCACTTAAAATTAAATATTTTTAGGGCTATCTCATACTATAAAATGATGCAAATGAAAAAAAAGATCCCTGGATTTTCACTACAGTATATTTTTGATGAGTCCTGACTACAGTTAGATTCACAGAAATTTAGAAGAATTTAACTGAAATTCTACTCAGTGAGCCTAAAGGCAGAATGCTACCCATTATTTTAAAACCTACCTTAAGATTTCTCTTTACTTCGTGTTGTGTAGGCTTAGTACGGTGACAATGCAGATCAGGTTTTCACTTAGATAGTTGAATGTTTGAAGGTAGAAATATGCTTAAGAATATTTTTTTCTTTTATTTTACTGTTTCAGATCGGAATGGTTTAATTTATACCTCCTGAGAAGAAAGGCAGATGGAGCTTTGTAGATTTTTCAAAGTAATACCTTCATAAACGGTGCAAATAAGGTATTTACAAATCCAGCAAAGAAATTAAGGAGCTGGCACTACATGAATATTGCAAGTGGTCAGAGTGCTGCTTGAAAAGCATCTTTCCATCTAATCTTTTACAAAGTTGGATGAATTATTTTGTTTTGTAATTTTTTATAACGTAGCATCTCTATTTTTCAGAGAGTTCTATCAGTTTTATAACAGATTACCTTGAAAAAGAAGATAAAAATGTTCTATGTAGAAAAGGTGTAATAATAAGTTTTAGAATTCTTCATTCATAGAGAATGTATTTTATATTTTTTTTTTTTTTAAATAATAAAAACCAACCACAAAACCAAACAGCAATACAAAACCAAAGACTCTATTGTGCAGGAACAATCAACAGTAAATTCCTGTTGTACTTCAGGTATGTCACTGGTGGACCTGTTATTGAAATCAGTTCAAGCCCTTAATTGCCCGTAAAAATTGCACTGGGTTAAAGTGCAGTTTTCCTGAAAATAAAGAAATTATATTAGAAATGTTTAGTGACTGTTCTGCATTAGGAAAAGGGGTGGGGGTCTGAGAGAGAGGGAGAGAAGTTGCAGATTTCTTCCTGGCTTTTAATAAGAAAGACAACAAAAGACAAGATAAAAATGAGTCTAATAAGACAGAATAATGAACGGCGTATACATAACACGTAAATTTTACACAACTTCTGTGCTGGGTTTGTTTGGCAGGGTTGTGGTAGTGGAAGGACGACAGGTGAAACAGGGGGTTAGAGCTTAGAAATGATTCATTGAAGGTAACTGTTTAGACATTATGTGTTTTACTTAACCTTCACTGTGCTTGCACTGCTTGTCATGCTTCACAGGGGTGGTTCCTGGAAGAAGCTTCTAGAAGTTCCCCCAGGTACATGTCAGACTCACCACTGGCCAAGGCCAAGCCAATGAGTGACAGTTCTGCCTTTTCTGGTCGTTTGAGCTACTGCACAATTTTCTTACAATAAACCAACTCTGTTGATAAAGGATGTTTGCATGAGAACTTGCTGCACTTTTAGATTCAGGCAAGGACATTGCAGGTGGCCTAATGGTCAGTACCAGGTGGGAACTGCCTGTGGTGCTCATTGTTCTGGGTTTATCCTATGGCCAAGAGATCTGCACAGCCCATCACAGCCTGAAGGTCATGCTGGACGTGCAGCATAGTGCAGAAGAGGCTTGCACCTACCCAAGTTAGCTGTATTGTGGAACACTAATTCCTCAACATACAGCAGCTTCCTGGTCAGGAGCATTACAGTGACTTAAAGTATTTTGGAAAGTAAGATCACCTAAAAATCTCTAAGATAATAAAATATTTATCCTCTAAGTGTATTTAAACTTTAGAGAAAAATATGAAAACCCAATAAACAGCAGCATGTTTTAGTCAGTGTAACAAAGTCTGAGTATCTCCCAAGGACAACTTCAACATAAGCAAATAAAATAGACTTAGAACCTTTCTGAAATGCCCCTTGCATAAAAGCAATTTCATTCACATGAGCTGTGAAAGGAAAACCCTTTGATAAGGAAAAATATTATTATAGTCTTATGAAGTTAAATATAAAAAAGTCTGTTCTCTCCACTGCCATTCACCATAATTGTATTGCTGTCTGAATAGTTTGGCTGAATGCTGCAAGATCAGTGAAGATGGAAGGATCTCATCCTAAATTTCAGTAAAACTCCCGTAAGACAGGGGGCATACAAACAAGATTTATTTTCATACTAAAAAAAAAATCCAATAACTAACTTATGCCTTCATCTACAGGATAAAAGGGATATGAAAAAGGACAGATTTTTAGCCTGGATAAAAGTATCAGTGTAGCAGTGTGCACGTGTACATAACTGTCTCTATACTCCTTGTTATCTTGCAAAAATACCAACTCAGGGACGAATTAGCCACACAATAGGGGTTGCTAAGTAACTAGAAAGCAACTCTTTGACTATAAAAGAAGCTTACTTGTAAGCACCAAAAATGAATGCTTAAGAGTTTAGTAAGGAAAAAAGGAAAGTAAAGAAAACTTGTCTAACTTTTCCTTTTTCCTTAGAAAAACACACTTATTTTAGAATATAACCTTATCATAATTAGACTTTGACTTTTAAGTCAATCCTTATTTTATTTTTTCATTGCTAAAGAGTTATTTTTTATTAAGTGCTGTCAAAAAACCTCCTTTAAAGGTTTGATTACTTTTTCTAGTAATTTTTTTTTTTTTTTTGTAACATGTTAAGTAGAAAATAGAGCCAAATTTCTGTACTACTGTATTTCCAATATATGCAGTTTTCTGTTTCTAAACTCATAGCGTAACACAATTTTGGGGGAAAGGGGATGATCAGTTTGGAGTATGTTTTTTTTTAGCAGCTTAGCAGTTTCTATTCTCAATGGCCTCTCAATATTCATGCTTTATATCTATTTGTCTGGGGAAATTAACAATTGTTACTTCAGAAGCAGATACACAACATTTATCCCAGCCTCTCTCCATACTCTGAAAGCACTTAAATATCTGCTCTGCTGTCTGGATGTGGACATTCTCACTGTAGCATCTGGGACAGCTCACATGCATAGTAGTAGATGCTTTTAAGTATATTACTTAACCGGAAACTATGTCTTTTAAAGTTTATTACAATACAGACAATTGACTTTATAAAGTTCAATTTCAACTTAGAATGGACATTTTAGTTAGGGTAAACTTTTCTCATCCTATCAAAGTTTTCTCAATTATTTTTCCCCCTTTCACAGAATTCAGGTTTTTTCAGCTTATCCAGTCATTGGCAGATGACTTAAGCTTTTCATTGCTTAAAATAGTGGAACATCCTCATTGATGCCTACTAATGCAATTCTTATATATACACAGAAAGCCAAGAAGTGTCTATCCTGGATGTGAGACTTTAAATTGAACTTGAGAGAGGGTTAATGTGGTACAAACAATGTTTCACAGAGAAATATCATTGAACACTGGTGTTTCAACTGATGTTGAAACCTGAAGTGAGATAAATTGTAAAACAACATTTTATATCACATTTTCAAGTGATAATATCTGGGGAGGGCCGGGGGGAGAAGTAGTCACTTGAGCTGTTGTTGTAAAGCTCATATAATAATTTTTACTGAAATTGTAAGCAAGAAAGGACATTTTGTTTGAGGAAAAGTAATTACCAGTGTAAAGCTTGTATCACAGTTCTAAATAATATTGCCTAATACGGAGTTCTGATACAGAATTGTTTCCATCCATCTGTGTTATACTCGACTTCATTTAAGATCTTGACTGCTTGGACTAAAAGTTTAATCTCCAACCCCACAAACTATGTAGAGGAATCAGTTTATTAGTTGAAGCGAAGTGTACTCTGACAAAACTGTTCGTCTTCCTGCAGGTAGCTTGCATGCTTTTGCACAGTATTATGCTATTTTCTCACTACGTAAGCTAAAAACTGAAGGTATCGTATTGACTATTCTGTTTAGCAAACAAAGGCCTTTCCACTTCAGTAGTTAGACTATTATAGATAATCAGAATAAGAGAACTACAGAGTCATCCAGGCTGGAAGGGATGTCAGAAGGTCTCTAATCCAACTTCCACTCAAAGAAAAGTCAACACTGAATTCAGACCAGGTTGCTTAGGACTTTATCTATCTGAGGCTTGAAAACCTCTGAGGCCAGGATTGTCACCATTCTTCATCCACACATGGAACTTCAGCTCCTTCCATTAATTTCCCAGGCTGTGTGCATTTGTGCACCTACTTTTCAGGTGGGCTGCTTTCTAACCTGCTTTGTCCTTCACAAGACCTCACCTACATCCATCACCCTGCCCCATGTGCCCTTGTCTTACCTTCCCTCACTTAACTGTAAGCTCTTACCACCCTCTGTTGATATGAATAATTTAAAGCCTTCATCACCAGTCTGGCAAGTCCAGTTGGCAAGAATGTTCATACCACACTTTGTCAAATAGACCTCATGTCTCATTAACAGGCACTCCTCAGAAATCTCTGTTAGAAAATTCAAAGCACTGCTCATGACAACAGCCACATATTCACTTGTTATTTTTCAGGATGAACCCACTCCTTTCCCAACATCCACCTTTGCCCTCACCACT
Organism: Merops nubicus; assembly: GCF_000691845.1. Taxonomy (NCBI): domain Eukaryota; kingdom Metazoa; phylum Chordata; class Aves; order Coraciiformes; family Meropidae; genus Merops; species Merops nubicus. The sequence goes on from NW_008582084.1 coordinate 74,753, forward strand.
CTGTACTCACTCTTGATTGCTCCAGGTCTTCCTTGGAAGTATTAGTGATACACACATGAATAAACAAAAAGTATAAAGGCCATATGAGCCTTGTCAGCCCCTATGTAACATTCTAGATCCAAGCCCAGCAGAGACCAAACCTCCTGTGACAGCAGTTCTTGTTGGCAGGTGTGTTCTTTCATCTCCTGCAGAACAGTCTCAAAACACCACTGCCTGCTTCTTCCTCTTGGCTCTAATGCTTCTTTCAGGCCCAGCTGGCTCTGAAGTCTAATTCAGTAATTATTATTAATGAAATGTACCAATTCTGTAAATTCAGGTGTGAAGGCTGAGGAGCCTTTATGTTGTTACTGGAAAGCACAAGTTCTCATCCACCCCTGTCTTGGGATTGTCAATCCACATTCACTCAAGTGTAGCCTTTCTTTGTCTCTCCTTCTTTGCATTCTGTAGCTCAGCCTCTTACCTCTGCAGTCCCCAGGAAGATCACACAAACCTCCTACTCATCCTTCCAAATGCTACACAGTTCGATTGTATCCCCTCGCAAGTGAAGCCACCATCATTGTCCCTCAACCCAGCCCCAGGTAAAGCAACAGACACGAGCCCTGGGCGACAGCACCCTCCCTCTGTCTGACCCATAGCCTCCAACGTGCCAGGGCACCTCCTCCAGCCAAGGCTGGGCATTGGCTCTGGTGAGGATGCTACCATTGCTGCACAGTCCCACACTGAGCAGTTTTTGGATCCCCTTTGTACCCAGTGCCAATCCAAGTGCGCAGTAAAACAGCCCAAGCCTCTGTTAGCTCTCTCTGCTGGCTCAGCACTGCAGTCCCACTCACCAGCTGAACACGTGTCCCCACTGCAGGGGAGCAGCAGATCACTCATTCCTGAGCAGGCAGTCATTTAGCAAACAACCAAAGAGAACATGAACAGGGAGGGATCTGTCTCCTGGATTTTGTATGATTTGTAATACAACTATCTAGACAACTTTGATGATTGTCATATTTTACCAGTACTTTAACTCCAAAATAATTGAGTATATTGTTATTTAGAACTAAAATACCATGATCACCATGATCATAAAAATGTTATTAATGAGTAATTAGATAAAAACTATCAGGAATGAAATGTGTTCTTCACAAAGTCAGAAGTACTGAATATTTTAAAGAATACGTAAAAGAGATTTGAGGGCTTCAAGGGAGCTCTTTTACTTCATCAGTTTTACAGGATTATTTTGTCACAGTTTCAAGTGATGACTAAAGTGTATCTTCCTGCCAGCATATAATTTGCTGGCAAATTAATTATCGTTCTTGTTGATTATAGATGAGGTGGGTATGAATGTCTAATTTTAATTTTCCAGGAATTTCAATTCTTCTGATCCTTCTTTCCACTTATAATTTTGACAGGTTTCAAACATTTGAGATTAAGTAGTCTATATATGTTGTCTCCTCCTAAATGCTTGAGAAAGTTTCAGTTACACTCCTTAAACACTTTTTCAGAATGTGTGTGTGTGTGGGAGGAAATATTATGTTGCCACCAGAAAAATAAAATTTAAAAAAATCTCTTCAAGCTCCAATATTTTTTGACATCTTCAGGGGCATGGATATCTTCCATTTTAATTTCTCAGGGTGGGCACTTTGATATTCTTAACATGCTGTTTATTGTTTTGTTAACACCATCAAAGCATAAGAACTAGAAAAATATCTCTAAATTCTGAATTTGTCAACTGAGTTGGACATTTGTTACTTTTTGATTGACCTGTGCATGTAGCTCTCTTGGAGAGTGACTAGGCTCTTGTTATCCCAGTAATTCAAGCAATGAGGAAAATTTCCCTTAAATCATTTATTCTGACAACATCATTTAAGTTAGGAGGTTTGAGGTTTTTTTTTTGTGCTCTTTCTGCTTCCCCTACTAGCATCCAGAGAAAAAAAAGGAAAAAACTCGTAAATAAATCTGAAGAGTAAGGAGGACGTGAGATAGGTGTTACATCATTCAGAAATTTGTCTGGAGGAATAAATTTAATATTTACTGAATTTTGTTTTCTACCGCATAGCTGGATCCTTTTATATTTTAACTGATAAAAAAAAAAATAAATACTGAAACATATGCTTAAATTGATGTATTTCCAGAAAGGTAGCTCAAAATAATTAGGTGCTTTAAACAAACAAAAAAAAACAAACAACAACAACAAAAGGCAGCAATTAAAAAAGCAAACAAATAAAAAGTCCGTATTCAACATGGTTTTGGATGAGATCTTCTATTTCCCTGAGAAAATGTAACATAAAATACATATTAAATGTAATTAAATAAAATTTAATTTATTATTTGTTTGCTCACTTACATTTTCATTATTGAAATTAAAAGAATATATGCTGCATATGTTTGATTTGGCATAAACATAGGGTTTATACACTGTACACACACAAATACTCGTAACTTCTTCACAAAAGGATATGTAAAGCAGAAAATACAAGTTGTCCTTTATTTAGTGTATCCAGGAATGTTAAGATTTTTATAGACAAGTCAAGTAAAGTGATGTAGAGCTTCTACAACCTTCAGCATAATCTGATCTGTATAAAATTAGGAACATTAATCACGAAGAAATCTTAAAAGAAAATTTTTTTTTTCCCTCTTCTCCAGTAAATAATGTATGGACTCCAGATAGTATCAACCAAAGCACTTTTGGTGATCTTCTAAATTACGTAATTCAAAACTACTATTTTGTGCAGAGTAGGAATTCTGTCCTTGACAGACTGTAAGTCATGAATCCTTTGCTGTGAAGGAAAACAGAATGCTGATAAGGAAACAATATTCAGTTCTCCTAGGTTATCTCAAAGGGAACATACGGTTTAATGAAATTTGAAATTAATGTGCTTTGATAAAGGTTATTATGAGACTCCAAGACTTATAAAGTTAAATGATATTAACAGTATTAGTTTAAAGGGGTTAAAACTGAATTAAGCTTCCTGTCTGAGATTATCTATTAAAAATGATCAATTAAAACATATGGAATGTTAAATACTAGTGTAGTGCCTCAAACTTCTGCATCAGTCAAACCAGAATGATTTTTTTTCCCCCTTCTTTATCACACATATCATGAAAACACAGTGTCAGCTACATGTTCTTAAGTGTAGAAATGTACAAAGGATCAACAGCTGCTAAAAAGAACAAGAACACTGAATATAAACATGTTTAATAGCCTTTCTTCCAGAGCCCTGAGAGTACTCTTCATTCATATGGTGAAATTTAACAAGGCACAATAAATATTAAATTTTTGCTCAACAGACTGAAATAAGGTTCGTACTTAACCTGCTGTGTTCTGTCTTTTAACAGTAAAAGCTCATATCTTCCAGGTGAGATGTGACAGCAAAGTTCACCATGTTAAATAAAGATCAAATTGGTATACTTTCAAGAGGCAAAGTTCCAGACTGAGAGGGGTCAGAGTTTGCTGTGAACCAGTAATACAGATTAGGGTTAATGTTCTTTTGATGTCTTTGAGACCCGGCTTGGCTTCTACTGAAATCAATGGGAAAATCTCAATTGACATGATGCAGCCTTGAGCTCTTAAATTCTTGCTCCATTTTGTAAAGTAGGCAAGAGCATTATAGAAAAGGTCAGTCATATACATTTCACTCATGCAGCCAGTGACTTTAGAAGTGAATGTAATTATTTAAATAGCAAGGATTTCTCGGATGAGTAATGCTTTGAAGATCAGATCCTACACTGTAAAATATTTAAAGATTTCTAAGGATAAAAAGATTTAAAAAATCCATATCAGTGCTTTCTTATTAAAAATTAATGCATTTATAATTCCTAAATGTAAAAGATGCTTCTGGAACAGTAACAACTGAGAGTTTGATGTTATAATTAATTACAAATGATACTCCTTATTTACAGTTTTGGTAGGGAAAAGATGACAGATTTACCATCCTTAGTATTTAGTTCTAAAAAGCATTTTTTAATAAAAGATTATTCATTTGTTATAAGTTGAATGGTGGAAGAGGACTTAAATACTGCAATACTGTATATTAGGTTGTAGATAAACTTATAATATCGAATAAAACTACTGCACAACTAGTTTTTTCAACTTTTTTTCCTAGTGTTGAGAAAATAGGCATTCTATAGAGATAGGGCTCAGACTCCTAAATTCGAACACCCATGAGCTTCTGATTTGAAATGCAGGTTATTAAAATATTACTGTGTTAACAAAGACATTGGAACATGAACATAAAGATTAAGGATATTAAGGATTAAAGTCTTAGTTTTCCCAGAAACTCAAATCTCAGGATACAATTTTATAACCATAATAAAGCATATGCAAAAATAAGCATCAATTAGTACTTACTTCTGAAGTACAAAAGAATTAAGAATATACAGAACATTCTGAAAAGAAACAGATATAAAAAAAGCTCTGGTTCATATTCAATTTCTTAAACATTCATAAAAAAAATTAAACAAGATAGTCATGAATAACAGGAAATGTCACAATGAAGATAGGGATAACATCATCTTCCTGGAGAAACTGTGAAGCTGCTCTGGATTTTCATTGCCAATGCCACTCTTTGGATTTCTCCTGTGCAACCTAAGAGAAATTATTATGAAATCCATACCCTGGGCTGCATCAAGAAAACTGTGACCATCAGGTTGAGGGAGGTGATTCTGCCCCTCTGCTCTTCTCTCATGAGACACCACCTGGAGTACTATATTCAGTGCTGGGGGCCCCAGCATAACCAGGACTTGGACCTATTGGAGGAAGTCCAGAGGAGGATTGTGAGATGATTGGAGAGCTGGGCCACCTCCTCTACAAGGACAGGCTGAGAGAATTTGGATTGTCTGTTCATCCTGGAGAAGGTTCTGGGGAGCCATTATAGCAACCTTCCTGTACCTAAAAGGGGCCTACAAGAAAGCTGGAAAGGGACAACTCTTTACAAGGCCTGGTAGCAATAGGACAAAGGATAATGGCTTTGAACTGAAAGACAATAGATTTAAATTAGTTGTCAGGAAGAATTTCTTCCCTACAAGAACACTGGATGTGTTCAAGACCAGGTTGGATGGGTCTTTACACAACCTGTCCTAGTGGGAGGTGTCCCTGCCCATATCAAGGGTTTTGGAACTAGGCAATCTTTAAAGTCCCTTCCAGCCCAAACTGTTCTATGATTCTGTTATACTGGATGACTATATTGTATTTGTTAGGCTGGTTTTCTAATCTAGATTGGGGATAGTGTAAGGTAAAGAATAGAATCTTTATACAGACTATCCTTTAGGATACTTGCAAATATAATCTCAAACACTTTCTACCTCCACCTCTCTTTTCAGTGACTTTTTTAAATTCTTTTTTATATGATAGTAGCTTCTGAAAAAAAAAAAAGCCTGTTTCATACCCTTTCAAAAGATGAAGACAAGCAGAAATATCAGAATGATTGCTGTGACGCAAGAAGAAAGCAAAGTCCATCTGTGCAAAGAAATAATACTTTTTCCTTCAATAATTATTTAAATGCATCAGCTATTTGAATCATCCTAAAAATGTGATATACAAACAGTGAAAAGAAGGAAGGACTTGATTTTAATGGTCATAGCTTGTTTGGTTTTGCTTTTTCAATATTTCAGTCATCAGGCTTTCATGTTATTTTGCACTATAGGTTTTTTCAATTAATTTTTAATCCAACTTAGAGTAAATAAAGTACATAATAGAGAAAAATTTTTTTGCTAGAAATCTGATTTATTGTCTCTAGGAATAGTTGACTGTTTTAAACAAGAAAAAATTAAGATAATTAAATTAACCCTTTTTCAAGGACCTAATGATGCCAAGATTTTAAGTAAAAAATTCAGTAAGTAACCGGAAATACTTTTAATAATTTTATTTCTAAAACAAATGTGAAGTGATTGTTAATCTTAGTTTTCAGTTCAGAATATGTGTTAACAACACAAATGTTGTTTTTTTACCCATGTGTAGAATTTAAAAGAATAAAAGTAAGGGAGTATTATACATTATCATATTAGATTCTGATTTTTTATTTCAATTTGGGGATCACTGATATATAATGTCTTATTTTTACTCTTTCCTTATTACACATAAATTTTTATTACACAAGATAATAAGATAGACACAACATGAATCATAAAAACTACACATTAAGGTTCAGCATTTTTGTTTATTGCTTTCAAGTCATTGAAATATGCTGGTGAATATTGTCTTAAGGCAATATATAGAAAAAATCAAAACCAAGCTGTATGTCTATTTAGCTACTAAAACACAAATCACAGAAAAAAACAGTATAAAAAAAGATTTTTAGCAACATTTTCTAGGAAGGCCATTAAGACTCACAGATTAATATATTACTAAGGAGAAACATTAAAAATAAAAGTAGAATAAATTTGTGACGGAATTAAATGATAGTTTATGTTGGATTTGTATGGTATCAGACCACCTATCAGTATACATTAACATGAATCAAATATAAATACAGAATCACTTTTTTTTTTTTCCCCTGAAGGAATCAAAGAAAATAATATCAGTATTGTGTGGAAACACCATTCCTGATCTGGCATAATGGATAATCTGGATCTATGTTGGTATGGATGGATAGTAACTGATCTAGCATCCACCAGCCTGTGATCATCATTTTGAACACAAGGTAACAAATTTGAATGATAAAAATCAATGGGTACTTGTTCTGTGTATAACACAGACACAGCATTTTATGGCCATGTTCTAAGGAGGGATTTAATTTGTCACGGAAATTTGACTTAAAATTTTAGAAAGACAGTTAAATATGAGATGTTTACCATGGCTAAGTGAGGTATAGCCTATGAGACGTATATCAACAACAATATTGGTGTTCCTTGCCACCTCCAAATAAAACTACATTTCCTTAAATCTCTTTTGTTCAAGAAAACTGAACTTTACACAAATACAGATATGGAAGCTTGCTTTATTCCATTAAATCACCATACCTCAGTTTTTTGACCTGACATGTCCTTACCTTTAGCTAAATCACCGGAACAGAAAAGAAAAAGAAAAGATGTCAAACTCACACCTTCAGAAGAATCTTCTCCACTCTTTCTTTTGTCAAAGTGGAAGAGAGTTTCAGACCTGAAGCATTATGTTGTCGGGAAGTTGCTCCGGGGAAAAGATGCACACTCCAAGGGGTCTGCAGACCAATCCTTTTATTGCAAAGTTTTACAGCCTTTTATAGCAGACAAGAGACAGCCCCCCGAACCCTATAGATTAATGAGCTTGTTCACACGCCTAAGCTGAGCTACAGATTGGATAATAATCATTGTCCATGCTCTGTCCAGGCACCCTGTCAGCCTTTAGAATTGTTGTCCTCAGCTCTGTCAGTGTTTACATTCTTGTCCGGGCGAGCAGCCAGCGGAGCCCCCTTATCTCCTCGTTGTTTTGTTTCATTCCTAATTCAAGGTCGTTTCATGGACTTTCTCAGGCCTATGAGAATCTCACTGTCTGCACTGATTGTCCATGCTCAGCAAAACATGTCATCCTGCTCTGCAAGTCACAATTCCACATTATGTTAATGTTTAACTTCTTTTCATAACTGAAGGAATATTAGCCAGGATATTCTGTGGTTTGCAGGTAATGCAAAAGCCTCCTGCACTCCTAAATTAGAACCATAGCAAGCAAAATGTACTAGAAACTTCTTGTGATTCCCAAGACAGGCCCACCAATATAGTATAACTCAAGAAACATTTTTTGAACCCATTAGCCATAGGATTGTCATTGCTAATGAGTAAACAGGCCTTATACTGACTGTGCCTTAGGCTGACTGTAAGACCTTGGTCCTGGCTACCTGGGAACTTGGTACAGGGTGTCTCTTGCTCTGATATGCAGTTACAGAGCCAGTTAATGACAAAGACTGAAAATATGAGAGAAGTGAAAATCAGAGGCTTCAGAACCATAAAGTGCCCAGTGACAGTCAAGTGCTGGTCATTGAAGAAGCTCAACCTAAAAACATGAAAAAAGACAGCTTGTGTTTTAAGGAAAGGAGCAGTGGCTAAGTAAGGGGGGGAGAAAAAAAAAAAAAAAAAAAAAAGAAAAAAACCACACCAAACCAACAAACAAAGGAACAGGATATAGGTCATGTGCTGGGACTGGCAAAGCAACCTCAATGTCACCCTACCAGTCATGATTCTGAAGGCTGAGATTTGCTTAGGAAATCAGCTGTCTAATAAAAGGACAAGGTCCAGAACTAAGATGTGTGTTAAAAAGAAGACACACTTTTGTTCTGGCTTCTCTCCTTAAAAGGCTCTTCAGCCTGACTGTGTCAATGACTAAGACAATCAAGGCAATCAGTTCAGATCACTGTACGTTTGAAGACAGTGCATGATATGGTTATAAAGGACTGATGACTTCAAATATGTTATGATAAAAAATTACTTCTGGCAGTGTGTGTTGTTAATTAATGTTCATCTAGTAAAGTTATGTTTAGAAGTCTGAAACTGGTTTGCTTTATCAATTTTTAACACTTCCCTCACAACAATCTGTAATTCTCTGACACACACACTCAAATGCACTGGTTATATCTATAATTGATCGTGTTTCTAATTATTTTCTCTTCTATACTTTCTGGGTTAACACCTAATAGTTTTGGATATTACTTTACATTCAAGATCTGGATGATTGCAAATTGTCGTTGCAGTCTGTGATATCTGTTATCATTCTGTGTCTGTATCCTTCTACACCTCATTTCAATCTGAGATGATAGACAATTCACGCCGTACTTGTTATTGACATGAAGTAGAACTAAGCCAAAACAAATTTAGCTTATACTCATTTCACTGTTAGGCAATTGCTGTTATAGCTGAATCAAGCTAAAATCATCTCAGGCCAAAACAAGACCAGATAAGTCCTAATATATTTTTCAGTAGGTGAAATTAAAAGTGTATGGCCTTTCATTAGTAATAGCAAAATTCAAATATATTTACCAAAATTGTACAGTTTGGTTTTATCTTCAGTTCCTTCACTGCATTTAACAAAATAGTTTGAGATTTAAGAATGTGCACAGAGATATATTAGTACCAGAAAAGGGAGATAAATATCTACCTTGTGCTATATTCCACATGGGTGTCTAATGCCATTCAATTATTTTAGAAGATTATTTTACCACCATTTTCTCTATTTTGAAAAAAAAAAAAAAAAAATAAAGGAATATTTATTTTTACACTCAGAAGTTACTATGCATAGAGGAACTTAAAGTAAGCATATCAATCATCTTATTTTGGTAGAGCATATGGCAGGATCAAATGAAAAGCTGCTTTAATTGAGTATACCCCTAGGATGTTTTTTTCCCATATTGACCTTTTTCAAGATTTTTTTCTCATCCTCAGTCCAGCTACCCTTTTCTTAATTTTCTTCTCTGTATTAACATGTTGTGAATTTTTCTTTATGGATAGCATCAGTGTTGGTTTTGTACTTCTATTTATATATTTAAATATATGTACTGAACTAATTTTCTCTAGCGGTTACTTAAAGCCTCTAAATATGTTGTCATTTGCTTTTGTCTCATCTTCTCAATCATTAACTTGCTAAATTATGCAATGTGGATTCTTTAACCTTGTCTCATCCATCCTTCCTTTTAGTATCTTCATAATTTTTGTTGTCTGGAAGTCTGAAATTTATTTTTCTGTAACATGGAGTGGGATTCCAAATTTCACAAATCTATATTTAATGATGGGCTACAGCTCCAGATTGTAGAGAACTAAATTTAGATATTGACAATCTGGAGCTGAATCCTATCTAATCTACCCCTCTAGTGGAAGAAGTCCCTGCCCATAGCCAGGGGGAGTGGACTAGATGATCTTTAAAGATCCCCTCCAATCCAAACCATTCTATGATTCTATGATTTTCCAGCTCACTTCTAATGTTGCTAAGTTCCTTAAACATTAAGTAATCATGGTTTTGGGGGTTTGGGTCTTTGTATGTTGAACTCTTTAACATACTTCTTTGCAAAATATAAAGGCAATGGTCATAATATATCGAAGGGAAATTATTATGTGTGCAAAAGTTTCATTGTACCATGAAACTCGTTGTGCCCTAGAGACAATGTGTTAAATCCTGTTTGAAATATTGGTGATGAGTTATATGTAGAGTGCAAAGGTGAGGGCTACAATGAATTTTTGCTTTCCTTGCAACATTTCTGGAAACCAATGAAAAGAAGCTGATGAGTTCCACTCTTTATTGCTTGTATTCTGTATTTTTTTTTTGGAGTTTAATGCAACAGATGTTTCTTAATTTTGTTTCTTCTTCTTATTGTTGTTATTAAATATTTATATATGAATACCATTCTCATTACTACTAATTTAAAGTTTTGTGCTAGCTTACAACTCAGTCGATTTCAGCCAGATGAATCAGGTTAAAAGGGGCTAAATCCTTTAATTTGTACTGCTAATATAGAGCAATAAGACAGATATTGGTTGTTAAAACCGTCACTGGTTTTTTTTTCCTTTTTTTTCAGTTCTGTGAGATATATTATTTTGTTAAACAACGGCTGATTGAATTAAAGAAATAACCTTAGGAGAAGTGTTTCCTCCCAAGGAAAATCCTTAACCCATGTCACAGTTTCTGCATAGTTTCTACATAGGCTAATGAACAGTACACTTCCTCCAATCTACACAAGAAACACAACGTGAGGTAGGGGTTATTCCATGAAAGTGTACAGGCCAAGTCCTACCCACCCACCTTAAAAGATTACACTTTAGGGATTCCATATTTTTGAAAATGGTTCAGATACAATTGATTCTAGCCTTTTAAAAGTTGTAAGGTGTCCATCTGGTTTCCAGCTGCCAGGGCTGAAAAGGCACAGTTCTCTTGATTGTTTTCAGACATATTTGATTCCCTGGTGCAGATGTCTCAGATTCTACAAGGTGTCTCAAATGGTAGTGAAAATTGAAGTTAAAGCAACTGAATAAACTCCAAAGGCCTGAGAAACACTAAACGTCAGTTAAAAAACAGCAAAGCTGAGTAGCAGCTGGTTGTAGACTTGCAGAATTGCATATTTTTATTTAGGCATTTGCATGTTCTAAGTTAGCATTGTCCTTCTCTGACTGGGAATTACTGAAAGCATGCAAAAGATGAGCCCTTGATTTCTCTCCTGCTTTCTCTTCTGCTTCCTGGTTCCAGATTTACCCAAAATGGCCACTAGAGGAAAAGTAATGCTTGGCAAGATGTTGAGTGGCATCTTAGACATTTCTAACAGTTGTAGAAGGCTTTAGAGTACTTACTGAAACTTATGGAGGTTTTAACACTTAACCTCTAGCAAGTGTCTACTAAGAATATGCAAACTACAGTGTTTCTTAAGCTTATAACTAGGTCAAACAAGGACAGATTTTCGTGGGAATGGCAAAAAAGAAATCCATTATGCAAAAGTCAGTAAGTTCTCTGCCAATTTTCAAGTCCCTGTCCTACAGCTTGGTGCTATAAGAACATTCCAAAGAACAGATTGCCAGAATTCCTATTAGCATTAAAGAAAAAAAAAAAATGTTTTTTCCTTAGGTTCATGCAGTAGCTAAAGTACTTTCTGCTAGAAGTTAAAAGTATCCTTAGCATCGTAAAAATTTTAGCTTGTGGTAAATCTTAATTGGTTAAAGTTTGAATAAATCATAAGTATCTGAAAACTGGGCCTAAAGTCAAAGTTTCAGGGAACTTTGAAAACAATGGTTAATTGACCTGCCTGTAACAAAGCAGAAAACAAAAGAGAGGACAGAGCAGCATGTTTCCTTCAAGACAAGAACCTTTGAATTTATAAACTTTGTGTATAAATTCCACATTAAACTAAGCATGGAGTTAGAAGCAGAGTTGTATTTATGTCAATTAATTCAATGTGATTACTAGCAGACTAAAGTTATTAGGATTTGGCCTGCAAGTTAAAATATCAGTGAAACCTTTAAGTGAGCAAAATTCAATCTATCAGCATAGTTTTAGATAACAAAAAGAAATTTGCATCTGTCATATTTTGTTCATTCCCACTGGCTTGTTTTTCCTCAGTTTAAAGTTAATTTTCAGATTTATCTGTGTTACGTGAAAGGGAAGGGGGGG
>NW_008582085.1:0-21180 GCF_000691845.1 Merops nubicus
AATGATTCTATGATTCTATGATTAACTGCATTAGCCTGAAAATCTCCATGACCTTTGAGTATGAGCACCTATGACATCCCCTCCTAAAGCACTAGGCCTTTAGCAACACAGGACTGTAACTTCTCATGCAGTTTATTCAAAAGAAAGGTGTAACAGAGTATAGTGAACTACTTCACATAGTTATAGGTAAAAAGTAAATTAAGTTATAATTGAGCATGTCTGACTAAATTCAGATAAAGACATTTCAGAAGACCAATTCAAAACAAAACATGTCATAGAACCATAGACTTGTTTTCATTGGAAAAGACCTTTAAGATCATCAGGTCCGAACATTCAACTAATTCTATCAAGTCCACTGCTAAAACATGTCTAAAATACCTACATGACTTTTGAACGCATCCAGGGATGGCCATTCAAACACTTCCTTGGGCAGCCTGTTCCAGTGCTTGATAACCGTTTCTGTGAAGAAATTTTTACAATCTGAACTTCCCCCATTGCAACTTGAGGTCAGTTCCTCTTGTCCTATCACTTGCTACACGGGTGAAGAGACCAGCACCCACCTCTCTACAACCTCCTTTCAGGTAGCAGTAGAGAGCAATCAGGTCTCCCCTCAGCCTCCTTTTCCTCAGACTAAACAACCCCAGTTCCCTCAGCAACTCCTCATAAGACTTGTACACTAGACCCTTCACCAGCTTAGTTGCCTTTCTCTGGACCCACTCCAGCACCTTAATGTCTTTCTCATAGTGAAGGGCCCAAAACTGAATGCAGCATCCAAGATGAGGCCTCATCAATGCCAAGTACAGGAGGTGATCTCTTCCCCAGTCCTGCTGGCCTTGTATTTCTGATACAAGCCAGGATGCTCTTGGCCTTATAGGCCACCTGGTCACATGGATGGCTCATATTCAGGCAGCTGTTGACCAACACACCCAGGTCCTTTTCTGCCAGGCAGCTTTCCAGACACTGTAGCGTTGCCTGGGGTTGTTGTGATCCAAGTGCAGGACCCAGCACTTGGCCTTCTTGAACCTCATACCATCAGCCTCAGCCTGTCAATCCAGTCTGTCCAGGTCCCTTTGAAGAGTCTCCCTACCCTCAAGCAAGCCAATACTTCCACCCAACTTGGTGTCACCTCCAAAACTTACTGAAGGTGCACTCTATGTCCTCATCAAGATCACTGATAAAGACATTAAACAGAAGTGGCCCCAATCCTGAGCCCTGGGGAACACCACCTGCGACCAGCTGCCAACTGGATTTAGCTCCATTCACCACCACTCTCTGGGTCCAGCTGTGCAGCCAGTGTTCCACCCATTAAAGTATACATCCATCCAAGTCATGAGCAGCCAGCTTCTCCAGGAGAATGCTCTGGGAAACATGTCAAAGGCTTTACTAGTGTCTACGAAGACAACATTCACAGCCTTTCCCTTATCCACTAAGAGGGTCATCTTGTCATAGAAGCAGATCAGGTTCACCAAGTAGGACCTGCATTTCATGAACACATGCTGACTGGGCCTGATCCCCTGGCTGTCAACTTTCATTTATTCTTGGAATTACAGGTCATAGAGAAATGTATTTCAAAGAAACACATACAAGCTAAGATACCCTAATAGCACAAAGACTGCCTCAGAATGAAAATATGCAAGCAGTATACAATAATGATTAATATCACTAGTAACTGCAGTGCCAGATCAGGACATGAAATGCTTTCATTAGTAAGTAATGCATCATTATAACACAATCTTCCTCTGGTAAAATCCAACAGAATGGCACAGTAACGATCAAATTCTCCAGTACTTCCACAGTCAAGAGAAGCAGATGAACTGCTTGCAGTTATCCTAGGCTGAGGATTACATCTTGGTCAATGAACAAGTAAAGGAATGTCACTTAAAAAGCAAAATCAAATGTTTTGTTGACTGCTATTAATTTTCCCTGTTCCAGAGCTTCCATCCTTGTGAGCAAGAAAAGATCATCATGAAGATGCTACTTCCAGCAAAACATGGCAAATTATAAATAACAGCATGAGCACGTGTTTGACATTGAATGAAATTACATCAAACATAGCCATCTTTTGTCTGCCACTTCAAAAAAAAACTGTCCCCACAAAAAATGACAACAAAAAATGTCCCCACATCCAAAAAAAAAAAACTAAACCCAAAACCAACCCAATAAACCAACCCCAACCCTGTAACACAATACAGAGCTTAGAAGCTAAGAAAACCTACACCTGCTTCACACAGCTTTTATTCTATGACGGATCTCCAAAAACACTGAGAACTTTTCTCACCTTCCAGCAGGTAGAAGACCAGGCCTATTCATCCCCCACTCATATTCGACATCAAACAAGGCCAACACTCAGAATGGGAGAGAGGGAAGACAAGTAGCAAGGGGAGGGCTGCCTTGTTTTGGATGACAAGAATCCTTAAGCCCTTCAGGTGTACTCCATTCTGGAACTTGTAAATCTTCAGACTCCAGAAGAATCAGAACTGCTCCTTCTCTTCCAGGCTCCACTTTATTAAATTGAAATATTCAGATAAATGTAATCACTGAATGATGCAGCAACAAGGCAATGCTGAGCTGACATTTAATGAACTGAAAATTTGGGGCTTTTTTAGTTAAAGAGTAAAGATCCTTTACTTTTTTTTTGGCAGGAAGCTAACACTAAGATAGCTTCAAATTGTATTCTGCTATTTGCAGTCCCGGGGTCAGACAAGCTTTGCTGCAGCCTCGCTGGCAAAGCAGGGACATGCAGCCCTTCCAGCAGCAGCCAGCCAGCATCTCAGCCGTGCTGAAAGATAGAAATGCACCTAAATACATTTCAGAATCCGCATAGAAAAAGTAGCAAATCTTACTCTGAGATCTTAAGGTACACAATGAGAACCTCAAGCACTGATAAACATGAGGAAAAGTGCATCTACTCTGTGGATTCCTGTACAGGAAAAACACGCACTCGTGCCTGGTGCCACTGCCATCACAAGTACACAGAGCACATAGAGCAACTCTGCTCTCCAAAATCCAGTAGGTCACAGTGAGAAAAATATTAGAGGGTCGAACATTCATTTCATTAATTTGAACCAGCACAGCCAAAGGGGCAATCAACCTGCTACGGTTTTGCTTTTGTTCCTCTACAGAAACGCCCTGTACAAAATTGCTCCCCAAAAGGATGCCCACTTAAAGTTGTACTAAGGAGATAACTGCAAGGGTAGGCATCTATATAAAAAGGTACTAAATCTTCAAGCACTAGCAACTACTGTGTAGGGGATCTTAAATTGTCTGTAGTTTAAACCTGCCTTCCCATATCTTTTGAAGCATCTTGCCTTTGAGCAGAAAGCCTCCACACCTCCTTTCTTTGCAGGACTCAACTCTTTAACAAGTGGTCAAGTTTATATAGAATTTTATGTAATTAATACTTTGAACCAGTTTTCAAAAAGATTATTTAAAGGTCATACACATCTCTGTCTCCAGCAGAAACAAAAGTTTTCAATTGTTTCAGCAGTAAATATTCACATAGTCTAAAGTCTGCCTAACTCCCAGTGCTTAATTATAAGAGAGAATTAAGAATTTGTTAAGAACAAATGGGAGGGCTCAGAGCAAATTTACAAGTTAAGGACACACTGTATGCCCACAGTCAGTTGGTCCCAAACACCTCTCCTCAGAACTCAGGCCTTCAATACCTTTCATACAATGAATGCTTTACACAAAGCCATGCTGATAGAAGAAAGCACTCATGAAGATGATGGTGTTTCATTTAAAATAAAACCCACTGTTTTCTCAGTCCTTCTCACTCCTTTAGAATTCTGTGGTGGTTTGTCAGAATTTTTCAGGTTTACAATTTTTAGGCTGATAAAAATGATAGGCTGATAAAAAAATAAACACGCAAAACACCCACTTAAAAACACTTTCAGTTGCCAGGATACAATGACCCAAGTGCAGTAGGGCAACATGTTGAAGAACACTAAGATTTCTCTGTTACTTTTGAAGCAGCAGCAAAGGTGGAATTGTCTTATCACTTCAAATATGGATCATTGGAAAAATGTGCAGATATCAAAAAGCCTGCTCAGCTTATTGTCATTTTCCTTGTTCCCCTTTAAAAACAAGGCAATTAGGTGTAAAAATTTCATTAATTCAGCAGAGGTCCTCATGGTAAAACATTCAGGTAGGACTTATCTCTAAATAAGAGGACTAGAAATTCTAGTCCAGATCAAAATAGAAGAATAATGACCTCAAAATGGAGAGCAGGAGTAGATGGAAGAAAAATGGGGAACTCCTATCACTAGCCAAGAACATATACTGACTATGAGAAGATGAAGAGGGTCTCAAGCATAGACTTTGTGAAGGAAAGCAATACAGAATCCCTCAGCAACACAACTAAAATTAAAACAAATAAAAGTCAGACTGCAGAGCTGTATGAGTGAGGTAGATACTGAACATAAACTTGTCATGAACTCAGTGTTAAGTCAGCTCTCAGTAGGACTGCTAAGCTAGCAGACATGCAAAGGCAATTTAGCTTCCAGAAACTAGGACATGAAAACTGTACATTCACTTAGAAGAGAAAAAAAAAAAAAAAAAAAAAAATTTATTTCCTTCCTCAATTCAGATAATCCCCATCATGGAATTCTGAAAATACTAGCACATGACAGCAAAATCGGTAGAAAACTTTTTTTTTTTTTGTTAATAAATCTTTCTTACTGGAAGTGAGAGGTGATGTAGAATTGGAAATACCAATCCTTTAAAAAAAATTGTGAAGGGAAAGGAAATACGACTCCAGACCACTACAGGCCCTCGGTCTCACCTTAACAGTACACAAAGCAGAAAAGCAAGCTTTAGGAGTGATGGATTAGAAAAATGGAATGGAAACTTCAATAATAAATGTATTACAGCAGAGGAATGCCAAAGGCACATTTGCAATAAAAAATTTCTCTTGACTCTAGACAAAGCCAATATAACAGGACTAATTCATTTCAATTTCAGTGGAACATTTACATAGTACCACATTAAGAAGTACTAGCTAAAGTAAAAAAAATATTAGAATAGTTACAAATGGTGACTACAACAATGTATGCTGAAAGACAAAGTACCAGGGTGCTAGTAATTCTCCCCAATCAGTCCCATGGTCCCTGCTCTGTCCAGAGGAGCTACCAATGAAATGTCCCAATGGCACAAAGCTGTGAGCTGTTGACAGCTCAAGAGAAAGAGCGACATGTTACTCAAAGGGGCAAGACAGCCCTTACAATGAGATATATTAAAATGAGATGAAATTCAATATCACAAAATGTGAGGGCTAGTCAGAACTTAAGAGCTCAAACTGAAGAAAGAACAAGTAAAGGAGTTGGGCACTTAGCATCACTGGATGACTGTGAACCCCACTGGTCATGCAGCTACATGTGCAGAAAATGCTGTTGCCAGAGGTCAATGTTCCAACAGGAGACAGAGGAGTCTTGTAAAATATACTTTATTCAAATAAATGGGCATATCCCGGTGGGGTCTCTCAGTTTGGCTGGGGGACACAGCCCCCTTTTTATCCTAATTTCCTGCCCAGAAGTTTCCCTCCTCCTTTCCCCACTGGCTGAGGTACTCAGAGTGTACAGACTGCCCGGTACGCCTACTACATATCCCCCTCAACATGTACCCCCCTTCTCATCATACATCCCGTGTCTCATCAACTTCATTTTATGCCTCCCCTGGGAGGAAAGGTTACAATGTGTAAGTTCATTAACCATGCCTACTAGTTCCTAAAGTTCAGAGGTTTAGGCTATGTAAATATCTTCAGATAGATATCTAGGTTTGTTTAAATTCATTCAAGTCCTCAGGTGGTTCTTGTGCGGTTCTTTTTGTATGTAAAGTGGCCAGACTATCACCTTGGAGCACTGGTGATTGTATCTCTCCACAAAGTGTTCTCCCCCCACTCTCTGCCGTGAAGACACATTCCCTGCTTTATTACATCATACAGAGAAGACAAACACACTCCCTAAGACTTCCTGGGCAAGCCATTGCCAGTAAAAGCCAAGAAGGGTCAATGCAGCTACAGAAGGCAGTGGTGTGAACTCATATGGCACACTCTGTGCACCTCTAGCTTCTCACATCGAGTCAAGGTGAATTCAGATGGAGCACGCGCGGACAAGAGTTACTAGGATGAAGAGCCCATTTTTTGAGAAGAAATTAAGGGCTAAACGAAGCATCAGGGGGAACATGACAACCTTCTTGTAGACATATCTGGGATAGACACAGGAGATGAAGAAAAAACATTGAAGCCTAAGAACAATCTTTGACTAGGAATAAATAAGTATAAATTCATAATGAAATTGTGCATTGGACAATAACCCAGAATAGACAATAACCTCAAAAATAGCTCTTGCAAATAGGAATGAAGGCAAATCATCCTATCCTTCTGTAAAAATATGGAAATAATTTTATAAAAAGAACCAGATATGTTTTATGCATCTCTTTGCAATACCCCAGGGCCTGGTCTCAACCTAACAAGAGCATTACACCCTGAAAGGGTCAGGACTCAATCTGTATTAAAAAATAACAGGTGCTACAAGAGCACATTAACTAAGAAATTAAAAAAGTGTTTAATCCATATAAGAACCTATGACAAATCTTCAGTCATTTCATGACTGAATACTAGTTTGTTAAAATTAATTATAAAATCTTTGAATATGGTCAGTCTTTTCAGCTGTCTTCAAAGTCAAAGTGAACAATAAGGAATAAGTTACATAATGTTTTCATTCTGATAATTATGCTTCATAAATTAGCTCTGCTATCATATTTTTTTAATGCCTTCAAGGTAAAATCCAATCTTCAGTATTCCATAAAGGCATGTATAACACTCCATAGTTCCCAAATAATTTTTAAAATAACATGTACTAGTAACAGACAAAAGAGAAATACCAAAACAGTACATTAGAAAACCATTTCATCTACAAGGGTTACAAATGATGATTCTGTTTTCCACAAGA
Source organism: Merops nubicus (assembly GCF_000691845.1). Classification (NCBI taxonomy): domain Eukaryota; kingdom Metazoa; phylum Chordata; class Aves; order Coraciiformes; family Meropidae; genus Merops; species Merops nubicus. Next base: position 6,951 of record NW_008582085.1, read on the forward strand.
GTGTGTTTAAGTTCCTTATAACAAACTCTGTATTTCAGGCTTTTAGGAAATAGAAATTTCTATGAATTATTGAAAGAAATCACTACTTTCAATAGTGCAAGACAGTGATTAATTTTGCTTTTAGAATTCAGTATGGCTATTATTTTATGCAGTATCTTGCACTCCTGTTGCACTAAATGGCAGCTTGATATTGGCAGCATTGAGAACATAATTGCAGAAATTGTTACCAATATCCGAGCTTTCACTCTGAACACAATAAAACTACAGAAAATATGGAAGTTCAGAACTAGTAAAGCCTGTTCCACATATTTTAACTCTGAAGTACATCACGTTGAAGTCTCAATTCTCAGAATTCCTTAACAGTTGCCTTCTTTAAAGATATCTGCAATCACAAACATATTCTGTACCTGGCCATAGTACTTAGAAAGGTGATAAAAAGCAAACTCTGATAGATACTAAAATTAAAAAGATAGAAATCAGGAAAAGGACGTTTCAGACTGTGCTGTCAGATGTTAGACGTAGATCCAGTGTATCTACAGAATCCAAACCTTGGGACTAAACATGACTGATTTTACTATCAGTAACTTCAGAAGTCAATTACTTAACCAAGTTTCCACTTCCAGAAACATTCGGGCTTAACACTTCAAAAAAGCACTGAGCTTCTAAAGAATCAGATAGAAAAAAAACTGACAGGAATTAGATGTAACATTGGGTTTCACCAGAGGACCAAAAAGAAGCACACTTCTCCCCCCTCTTCAAACCAGGTCCACTCTTATACTAAGAAGGACTCCCCATCTTTCATGTCATAGAGATATCACATAGACAAGATGATAACTTCCACTGACCTTTAGAAGCAGACCATTTCTTTCCCCTAAGTCTGTATTAAGGTTTGTTCTATGTATTTTTACACAATTGTTCCGTTGACCATGCCATGCAATTATGCATATACTTGAGCTTTTACATCAATCCAGTTCTGAATCAACTCTCTTAAGATTTGACTATCAACTTTTTGTAGTTTAATAAGCTACAAAGGAGAAGTAATGCCTTCTCATCTTAGCTCTAAGCAATTTGAGGTGGGAGACAAATGCTTTAGAATATAATCTGTCTCCATGTCTTCAGGCACTATATTTTTCAAAAGCATGCAAAACACCATCAAAACGTAAAAAAAAAAAATCTAGTTTAAATTCCACCTACTACAATGACCTTGTTTACAAAAAGGGAGCTTGGTTAAACCTTCTGTAAGTGCAGCATTAAATACACCTCTCATACTACTGAACTCACACTATTTTTACATATTAATTTAAAATATCGGCAACTACAACCAGTAAAACCCTTTAGCAGACCAGGTTGGGGTTTTTTTTAAACAAATCTATGCTTTCTTATATCTAATACTAAGAATACATTTACAACAACAGCATTCTTCCAACCTTATAAGAACTTCTGTATTCATTTATGACAGTTGTTCTGCAAGTGGAACAAACATCTAACATTCACAATATTAATTTTCTTAAAATGTATGGCAAGCAATGAATTGCATTCTAAGACTCAAATCTCTCCTCCTAAGCTGCATTTACAACTCTGCTGCTGGTTCTAGAAAAAAATTATGTTCTGGTTATCTTAACTGAGCCATAATACTCATATGTTAACTATCATTGGAAGAAAGTCAAGCTGAAATCAAACTAGTAGTTATTTCTAGATAAATGCACTGGACTTTATAGACATTTAGGAATGAACTTGTTACATTTATTTCGTCATCGTCAGTTAACTTTGTTTTTATATGATATCACACACTTTTCTCCTCCCTTTAAATTTAATTGTAGTACTATTGAATAAATGTGGATTTTGCATTCTGTGTAGACAGAAAAATATGTCTAGAGGGATAACTTATGAGAAAATCTGTTTGTTAGCTGTTCACCAAAACATACAGCTCAGACCTGGATATCTCTTGTGCTTACTGAAAATTCTTTAAATTTAACAATGAAGTCTCCCAAATCAGAGCTGATGGAAACACATCACTGATTTAGCAAAGAACACTCTGAATCCACCAAAGGGAAGACATGTAGCACCAGTTAGTGACCTTCATCTTTCCCACGCTGTCATGCCAAGGCCAACACCGCAGCCAGGTCATGTGAAGTCACAACCAAGGGGCTAGGAGTGGCGTTACCGTTTGAGCTCTAAGTGTCAGACCATTTGCAAGAAAAGGTTCAACATTTGACATTGGAAAACTTCTACCATCCAAAGAGAGATCTTCAGTCTTCTCACTGAGAGTGCAGTCTCTCTGCAGGACACGTCGGGTACATAGGTCAATAGCTGGATCAAACCAATTTAAGCAATACCAGCTAAATAACATTCCCATTCCCAAGGCAATTTTATGAGTACTGCCAAAAAGCTACAAGTTGTCTATTTTCAGGCTTAATTCCCATCCTTGTAATCCATAGAATGTGGTCTCCTGAGAAATTTCCCTAAATTAAGAAATCCTCTCTTGACAGACGCCTCTTGGCTGGACTTAACTGCACTTCTCTTATCACCAAAGAACTATTTCATTTGAGCCTTAGCAAAGCTCCTGGGACCACACACAAATTGCTGTGTTGCCTTAAGTGAAGAATTAAGCTGAAGCCACCAGGCACACCAAAGAAAACAGCCTGGGGCTGGTAATATAGTGGGGATGAAGCAGCTTGTGGGGGCGCAACTGGGCCATGACAATCCAGTCATGACACTCTCCACCCTCTCCCTCCAAGTCTGCCCCATTCTCATTCTCACTCCAGTGGCATGGAAAGCCCACCTAGCTCAGCTGGAGTAACTTTATAAGTTCTAATTCAAGCAATTAGGAATTAGGAGTCTGAAAAAGTAATTTGAAAGAGATATGACACAAGGAAGGATAAAACAAATCCATTTAGGCCTCGGAATCTGTTATCGCTACTTTAAAAATTTTAAAGATAAAAAAACCCTTTTGCTAACATCTGTTCCTTACAGGTAGTCTCTATCGGCTAACATGTTGGTCCTATTGCCTTCTCACTAGAGGTTTCCATACAAAACAAAAACCCAAACAAACAAAAAATCTAGATAGGTAGCATAAGAGCTAAGGGAAATACTCATCTCTCACAAAACCCAATTGTTTCTGAAACAGTTCCACAGAGTGCATGAGTCACACTATGGCAGATCACATTTGTTCAGTTAAGAATAATCTGTTTGAAAGTCAAGACTTCTGAGATGGTGAGAAATGTTTTCCATTTCGATTGCAAGTGTTTTCACATTGTGCCAGGAGCCACTCATTGATCACAGCTGTAAAAATCCCAAATACCACTTATCCAGCAAGTGCACGACTCCAGAATGTAAAGGCAGCTGGAGAGAGTTTTAGCTAGAGAAAGTTAGGAAACCCAAGAAAATCAGAAACTATGGCAGATCAACTGCCAACATGGAAAATGGATTTTAAACATGTACATGCACATTACACATCTTATTCTAGACAAAATAAAAACATCTTCTTAAAGCTTTTCAGCAGAAAAATTCCTTCCTAAAAAGATCGTACAGAAGAAACACTGCTGAGTGGGAAGACAACTGTGTTCTCTACATTGTTATTGGGGGCTGGACTAGACGACCTTTAAAGGTCCCTTCGAACCCAAAACACTATCATGGTATTCCCTTTTACTATTCAAAACAGCAATCCAAGAGAGAACCGCTTGAAATAAAGAGTAATATAAACCTCAAGTTCTGTAACTGTATTAATGTAGTTAGCTAAGACTGTTGCAAACAAACCACTTTGCAAGAACAGACAACTTGACCTTCTACACAAGCTGCTCAATTTCAAACCACAAGGTATACTGAGATAACACAGAGCATTTCATATATGTTTTTTTCCCAAGATCATGAAATATTCTGTATAACAGGAAGAAAACTCAAGGAATTTTTCCTACTACATCTGTAGGAATTGAAGTTATCCTCCTATATTGCTGCATAGATATTGTTTTGATTTGTCTCAAAAGGGAGACAATACTATGACTCACTCCTACTCCAGTAGAGAAAAAAAATTTCAAAATGGTTTTACAAGCACTTTTTACAATGCTTCCATGCTGAACAGTACAGCCTTTTACGGTGCAGTAACTTTTTATCATGCATTCAATTCTGAAACAGACTTTATTCCTGTAGCCATTTACAGAAATGTGGATAAGATTCTTTTTATCTACAATTTTCAACTGCTCTGAGGAAAGAAAAAAAAAAAAAAGAGCATATCTATGTTTAGGCCAACACAGATGAGCACACTTTGAGAGATCATTGTGAATAAGAGGTAATCTTTCATTTCAGTCTAGTGTGCAACTATCTCTTGTACTTCGTCTAGCATGAAACTCTCCTTGTAAAATAAGGAAATGTGACTGATTTGTTTTTAAATGGAAAAAGCAGCTCAGGGTATTCAGTGGTCAATAATCAGGACATGACAAGAAGCACAATAAAAAAATTCACACTACGTTGCACAAACAAGCTTCTTTCAAGGACATAACCATAATACATTTTCTATCCATTTAGCAGTTCCCAGAAGATAACTGCCATAATTTATTATCTTATTTATCTACTTTGCTGTTTAGAACATCAGTAGCTTTCAGTATTTATACAGCTATGGGAAAAGTAGTGAGGCAGCTACGGGTCACCAGTGCAAAGAGATCGATATTTTTAGCTAGAAAAAAAAACTGGAATGTTCAGTAATCAAAGCTACGTATTACACAGAGCCAGTCCACCAGTAAATATTTCTTCTTAATATATTTTTTACCTACCTCTGTTTTGCTTATGCAAAACAGATTTTTAACTTCAGAATCTATCTCCTCACTTATTTACACTGCTTAAATAGCACTTTTGTTTTGCTAAGTCCCACTCCCATTGCTTAACATAAAATGTACGTGAACAAAAAGTCATACTTTTACTCTAAAAATTCAATTTACTATGTGAATTTTTTTTTTAAAAAAAACAGGGAGGGAGCTATTTCTGTTCCTTTGGGGGGGGGAGCGGAAATTGCATAAAGTGGTAGCAGGTATTTCCCATTTAAAAAATCTTGACTTTGAAAATCTTGACTTCCCATTTTTAAAAATCTTGACTGAAAATTTGAGCACACTTCCCATAGCAGAAATAAATTCCTTTTTCACGAACATTTGCTTAATCAGGTTTTACTTGTTCATAGTTTCACAGATTGCTCATTTGCAAGAACTGTGGTTCAGACAGAGACTCAATTTTTTCTTTTTTGAGATTTGGGGCTAAATTGCTTGCAAAACCCTAACACTTAACTCTGCTACTGTTAAAGTCTTACCTGAAAAATTAGTACCTTTCTAGAAAGATAAGAAATAAAGGGAAATAAAATTAGTCTAAGAATGATGACTTCTCTTTCAAAGGTGAACTGGAAAAAAAAACTATTTAAATTTTAAAATACTCAACCCAAAACTATTTTCATCATTACTACACTGTACCTTCAGGGTACGCTGCAGCGCTACCCGTAAGTGATTCTCACTGACATAACCCAAGGCAAACTCGTGGTGGGCAGCAGTTTACGGACCAGCAGGTACCTACACTGGAGTTAGGAGCTCTGCCACCCAGACTATCACAAAGCCATTGTACTCCAAAGCACTACCATGAGATTTCGGATCACATCCTGTAAAAACCTGCAATTAAGTCGCTTCCACATCTAAAAGGGCAATGATTCACCAACTGTTTTGGCTGAAGATTTTCTGTAGCACAGTTTTAAGAACTACACAGCAAACTGCTTCCTTTAGGAACAGGCAGTAGCCCACTCACTCTAAATAACCCAGCACACAGCCCCTGATGTTATTTTTCAGCTGTAAAGGACCCATTTCTACATAGAAGACAGAGGCACAGTTTGTAATGCACTACAAATACCAGCTGTATACAGGGTAAATATATTGCATATTTGTTTTCCTTTCATATATTCTATGAAGCAAGTAGTAGGCATTTTGAAGAGAGCAGGACTGTGTTTTACAGACTCAGTGCTTCCTTACCTGAAGTGAACAATACACGAGACTCTCCAACAAAGCTGGGACAAAGCAAACGGGAAGAGTTGAGAAGCACGCAAGGAAGCAAAAGAAAATCTACTCTCTCTTGGCTACTTCTGGACACAAAGGGAGGTCTTTGAATCACCTCCTGAAGAAGCATTACCTCCTTTCTCCTGCGGGTGTAACCTTGGATGACTGGCCTCCCCAGGAGAAATTTGTGATTACCCTACAATCACCCCTACCCACCCTTCAAGATGTGCTCTAGCAGTTTTCACCAGGACCCTCCCCAGCTTCTTGCTAAATGTTCTCTTCCCCTAGAAACCTTCATACACTTCACATGCCCCCTGCTACTGTATCCCCACCACTAAAAAGTGGTCTGGTACTGGATCATGACAGCTGTATTTCAAATAGCACAAAGTTACCAGCATCAGTCTTTCCACACAAATACCTTGATTCCTTGCTATTTTTGCTCTTTCCAGAACCACCTTTCAGACCTTCCCCACACGATATTACACCTGCTCTTATAAGCAGACACACCTCATTAATGTACTTCCATTCAACTCTTGTTGGGAAATGTTTCAGGTTTAAGTTCCCCACATAAAATATTCAGACAACATTCTGACATATGAAAGCTTAGATGACAGACTAAGCTGTAAGAAACCAATACCAGTATTTATTATCCACCTTATCCAACTTTCTACATAAAGACTGCAGATGACACAGACATGCTGGCCGGGATCCAATACATTTATACATGTAATGATATGAATCTGGTATGCGATGTGCAGCCACCAGAGCATCCAGGATAGGACATGGACAGTATTCCCAAAAACGTTCCAGACATGAAAGAACTTCCTTTTCACTAAGCCCTGTTAAAGCCTCTCAGAGGTGCATCCCACTGCTACAAGGGCCACAAAAGCCAAGGAAATCACTAGGTAAGAAAAGAGCTGTGGAAAGCAGTATTTTCTATTGAAAATCTTTCTTTACATCTTCCCCATACAAAATATGCTTCACCAGTTTTTCCAAACCACGTGTTAATAGTTTGTTAACCGTAGTTTCTCCACCCATCTCTCTCTTTAAAATATATTTTCAGCATCCTGCCATATATCCAGTCACATTGGTCACCACAGTCAGCTTCATCCTAAACCTAGTATCAAACTGGTCAGCAGGTTTCCAAATCTGATGGAAAGAGGTTTTTGAGGAAAGTCTGATACAACAGTCCCACTATTTAACCTTCCTGAACTCTCAGTGGAAAGTGAAGGGGTAGATATCAAATATAATACTTAGGTGAATTGAACTAAGCTGGCCTATCAGGGCTTAAAGGATGGCTCAGGCAAGAAAAGCAAAATACTGTATAGCTTTAAACAAATTCATGTGAATTTTCTAATTCAGGCAAAACTTAGGAAAGCCACATGCAAGACAGAAATGCTCTGATTTATGTCCCTAGGACTCTGGCACTATATGGGAAGATGACTACTCTGAGCAGTCAGGGTAAAAAAAAAATCTTAAAAATGAAGTCAAAACAGTAATGCAGCAACAGAAGAAAATACTTCATTGCAAGATCAGAACAAATACTAATGGATTATTAAAGATCAGCATTCACCAATATCCCCCTTACCAACTGTAATTCCAAAGAGCAGGTCCCAGGCACCCACAAATCTGGGTGTTGAACACAGCTGAGAGCTGAAGAACAACTCTCTGCCACCATAATAAACTTTAAAAACCACCACTGCTCAGGCATATAATTATATACACATATGCATTGTGACATCTTTAAGGCAGAATGAGAAAACAGTGCACTACAATTAAAAAAAAACGCATTTCAGAATTTCCCTCTGTAGCAGGCAGATGGTACACTGCAACTACAGCTTATTACAATACTCATAATTGTCTCCATTACCTTGTGTCTCCCCATCTGTCTTTTGTACCCACCTGTCTTCTTGCCCGAAACTGGCAACTCTGCCATACATGCAGTATGTTAAGTACCTAGTGCCATGACATCCCCAGCCTTTACTCGGAGATTTTATAATCTATGCTAAACATAACAAATTACATTTCGCCAGGATTGTGTGTGGATTATTTAAAATGTACATAACTAACATCCTTAAAAATGTGGTTTTTTTAGATAGTTAATAAAGGAAATAGATTTTTTTAGTGTTCCCTTACCTTCAAATACAAGATTTTTACACTACATTAATCTACAGAATTCAAGACAGACACTTTCTTCTTTTTATTGTCTTGCCTCTGTGCTTTCTCCAACACTACTTAGTGTTCAGCTTCCCTCATTCTCCTTAAACCTCACGGATTAATGTTAGTCCAAAGACCAAAACTGAGGAACCAGCAATTTAGATGCACTTTAGAGCTGAAACGCTTCCCTAGATTTTTCTGGACTCGGCCCAAAGTATCCACAGACAGAAGACTTATAAGACATATAAAACTCTCCATTGCTACAGTAAAGGAAGGCACAGTGAAATACAAGGTGTTTATTTTTATCCTGCTGCTTCCCCACTGTCAGTGTTGTGATTACAGTAAGTGCTTCTCACCCACAGTTTCTCCAGAGTTAGTTGTCAGTAGTTGTAGTCTGCAAAGGAAATTCTCATTTACTGTGCCACCAGGTAAGCATCACTGTGAAGCAGCACAGCTCCTCTGTGTCTCAACCTTGGCCTTTGCAATTCCTCGTTCGTTGTGTGCCGGACACTGGACTGTATGAGACAACACAACATCAAAGGCAGAACCTTCACGTCCAGATGAGATTTTGTCTTATTGATGAGCCGTTAAAAAATCACACTGCTAAAACATCACTCTGCAGTAGTGACATGCAAGATGAAAGCAAGCAATAAATCTGATAGAAAGCATTTGATCAGTTCTTTTAATAAGCAGTTAAAAAAGAAAACTGCATGTGTTAAGCCTTTATACCAGTTTCTTTTTTGAAAAGCAAACTGTTAACCTAAGCTTTAGGCAAGCTTTATGCTTAAAAACCCATTACTGTGCATCATTTAATGAAGGTAGTGATAGGGGGGCTATTTACTCTAATACCTTAGATTTAGTTCAAATTATATCCATAAAGCAATTTTTATTCTGATTGCAAATTTAATATCTTACTATTCTCCTCTATACATTCTTCTTATAGTAATAAATACTTCAGAAACACCAAAGCTTAAACACTGTAGGATATTGCTTCTTCTGGAGCCTCCAGAGATATATTTCCTAAATAAACAGAAATTTCAATAAAGCTTTACATCAACCCAAAATGTTTCTGAAAAATTATATATTCATGAAGGCAGAAATGCAAATTTCAGCAAATGGAAGTTACATAATGCAGTAAATAAAAAGCACAGAAGACAAATAGCAAGCTCTGAAAATAAAAGCCATCTGAAAAAAAGTCAAGGCATTAACCCAGACAGCTATCTTCTGAAATTCCTATTCCTTCTCTAAACATCTCCTTAGATATGTTTTTAGAACCCCAAAACATTTCATACATTTGCTTTTTTACTACTTCTACATATACTACTTAATAGTGCTATTGTTTCTTCTCATGCATGACTTGAGGGGGGAAGATATTAAGTGAAGGAAGACATTGAAAACAAAAAATAAAATAAAAAATATTTAACAATAAGGTCCCATCAGAAAGGGAATAAAGTTAAAATGCAGCACCAAGACCTTTGTTTGGAACCATAGCATTAGCTCATTAGAGACAAAACCAACTTCCACAAGCAGCAATGTGGGAAGAAGAAAAAAAAAGGGAGGGGAAAAAAAAAAAACCAAACTTTTAAAAAGCACCACAGTAACATTGCTAAACTGTAAAGCAATTTTTACTCAAAGACTTTCTAGTTTCATTTAAAGGAAGGTTATAAAAGAAATGCTAGGCTAAAGAGAAATTAATGAGCTCTTTAGAGCTACACAAAAGATTAAAGGGCCATCAGCTGGGACAGGAATATAAGCAACTTAAAGTGACACACCAGTGGAGATAAACATCTCAGCATTAAAAACATCTATATTAATTGGCAACAGAAAGATTTATGATCTGTTAAAAGCAGATCTGAATGTTTGCCTGTGTGTACAGCCAGTGACAAAAATGCTTGCTTGTTTATAGCACATATAATCATCACTTCTAGGTGGTTTTATTTGGATAATCTGAGAAATGCTTCCAGTACTACCATAGTCATTCAGAAGTAATAAAAAAAAAGGAGCACTAAAGTAAAAAAATATTATTATTTAGCATAATTTTTAACGAAATAGCTTTGCCATTATTAAACTACTAAAATGAAATCTTTTCAGGAGTGTAAAGTAAAATCTAAGGACATAAATCAGGGATATGATAGCAAATAAACTATTCAATAAATATGTAATAAACAAAATTAGCCCACGATTCCTTCAGTTTGGGATGAAGCATACTATGCTACTTGGCAGCTATGTGAAATAAAGATTTATTTATTTATTGTGAGAACTAACAGATTATAACTTTCCTACTGAATGTACTTTTATTAGGTTCTGTGGGGTTTTTATTGCCATCTTGGCCATTAATAGTCAATGATGTCTGGTATGAAACAGACATTAAGAAGCCTCATTTCCCTTCCCCCAGGCACTACAGAAAGCTGACAGGAGAAGCACTACATATTCCTGTTGCAACAAATAAGACCCAAGTAACAACAGAATTAAAAACTATTAGTTCACACTTAGAGAAAGCAATTTTTTTGTCATCTGCAAATACTACCCATAGGGTTAAGTTTGGCCTGAGGTCCTTTAAGATGGAATTTCATTCTCTGGATGGAAACGATCCCTCTGGAACTACACTTCCTAGATATGGGATATCAGTGTCATGAGCTCCAGCATGTGCTGCCTTGGATAATCTGAGCATGAAAAATTAAAGGCCTGAAAGGGCAGGCTGAGAAGGTAAGCAACCACAGAGCAGCTGGAGGACAGATCAGCTTTGTTAGGAAAGACGGTTTGCCAACAAGTGTGAAATTCTTAATACGTATCTTAGCAAAACCAAGCCTGTAGGATTATAGAGTTTCCTGAATAAATAACCATTACAAGTCAACTTACTGGAACACTACAAGGAGAAGAAATGGGGATCCATGTGAAAAAGAAATCATCTAAGTCAGTCTATAGGACTGAAATCAAACTGATTCCTAGGGCTGCACAGAAGGACAGAGCAAAAACAAAACTAGTGGAACTGTTATGCAAGAAGAATAAAGGATTACAGATTATCTAAATGTGCTTTCAGAACAAAAGCATAATAACAAACGGAGCCTAAGGAAAATAGAGCGACTACCACCAGGTGACTCAATGGATCTGGAACAACATTTGGTGGAAACAGTAACAGAAGACATAAAAATATAAAATAGGACAAGATTCAGCAGGGGTTGACCAAAGATGCCAGGCTAAACCAATATTCTTCAGTTATCAGAGAAAAGGTTTTATGAACAGAAATGCAGAAAAACCTGTTCTTCAATAAAGCTTTTGATACAGTGCCACATGGAAAATTACTGCTTAAGTCAAAGAAGAGACACTTGTATAATTTAGCTGCAAGTCTAGCTGTACTGAAGACAGCACAAAGGTGTTACTGCAAATTTAAGGGCAGGACTGCAGAGGAGGTTACATGTCCCTTAAGCACAGCCTAAAAGGCCTGTAGGCAGCAGGAGCAACAGATAGCCTAAGTAGCCTATGAATGAACCTCCCAGAACAACACCAGCAGCTGCCACTGTGTGATTTGAGAATTCCAAAGTGTAAGAGAGGAGAGAAAAGAAAAAGTCAAAAATCATTTGTGGAAAGGTAAGGAAATACAAACGGTTGGAGGGAAGGAAGAACTACTAACATAAAATGAAGTCCTATCAGCTTGTTTGTAGTAGGAAAGAACAAAAAGTCGAAAATCATAAAAGATGACAAGAGCAAAGGAACTGCAAATGCACCTAAAGGAGCTGATCCATGTGATTGGTCACCTGCCATCTCCAGGCCCTCAGCTTCTCTTGGGATCATCTGCCTCCAGCACAGGATTATCTGCCTCCAATCCAGCTCAGTGAGCTCCTACCAACAGGCTCCACACATAGCAGGGCTTCTGCTGGCACAGCCCAGCACCTCTCCCACAGCTGCTTATAGAATCATAAAATCCTTTAGGTTGGACCTTTAAGATCAAGTCCAACCATTGAGCCATTAACCAGGACAAGTCAGCGTTTGCATCCTGCTTACCCTCTGCTCAGCTGCCCACTACCCTCTGGCAACAGACCTATCAGTCTTGGCATTGCTGTTTTCAGAATTCTAATTAATTACTTTTGCACAAAGACTACATGAATGATATTTTCTGAAGAAAAACAACAGGAAGCAGCCACAGCCTGGAAAGAGCAGGAAAGAATACAAAGGATGAAATACTGCAGGATGAGAGGGCAGACCCCCCCCTTATAAACTGTAAAGGTTTCATTTATAGAAAAGAGTGAAGGACATTTTTCACAATGTAGAAAGGCTGTTAATGGGATCTTCCACGGATTTCAGCTAGGATTTATACTGCTCCACACATTCTCAAGAAATTTTGATGCAAGAGTCAATAACTAGGTTAGAGAAATCTGTAGACAACCAACTTACTGCGAAGGAGCACAGTGAAACTGAGCAACTTGATAATAATGCAAAAAAGGACTATACAGCACTATCCACATACTTATGAGTTCTACATTAGCTATATCACCCACTTAAAGATCTCAAAATCACTGCTTAATTTTTCAAATATGAGCTAACCACTTACATGCAATCAAAAAGGCAAATCAAGGACAAAACAGAAAGCCTAACATTATATATTCATGATACACTCTGCATTCCAATAGCTACATCTGCTCTGATCATCTTGCCTCAGAGATACAGCCCCTTTGCAAGAGCTATAGAACAAAGCAACACAGAGAATCAGAGGTATGGAGTGGCTTCAGTACACAGCAACCACCAGCGAATCCTATGTGTTAAATAGACCCCAGGGATGAGGATGTATAATGGAATAAACTCCCTGGAAAACTCTCCTTCACACAAGATGGAATCAAACAATATGACCATGAAATATTTACAGTAAACACAAAATTTAAGTTATTTAGATTTTAAAATAAATCTTGCACAGGAAGAGGTAGCTATAAATGAAATTTAAAAATAAATAAATTTAAAAAAATAAATAAAAAGGAAAATGCTGTGAACCGGGAGACACTTTAAATCATTAGATAACTAAAAGTATGGTTTCCCAAACAAGAATCTAGACAAGAAGCCTAAGCCTATCCCAAGAGGTGTCTGGGAGAAAAAGAAAAGGAAAAATAAAAAAAAAAAGATGATGGCTCTTCTATATGCAGTGATGGGAACCTGAATCCTGAAACCTATTTCATGTTCCTAAAAAAAAAAAAAAAAAAAAAAAAAAAAAATTCCAACGTGATAAAACTTTTAGATTTGAACAGTTTATAAAGAAAATACTGCAAAACCACAAACTTCAACAAAATAAAAAGAAAGAGTTAAAAGAAAAATTGAGATGAAGAAGAAACTTTTGAAGAACCATACAGTGATGAATATCCTGGTAATGTACAAGATTCTGTGTGACCTTTCAGAGTAGAAATAATAGTTACATTCAGGAAGAGACATAAGGATACAAAGACCTGACAAACCAAATATTGTTTTGACATAAATCTGATACTAGAATCTTCTTCCCTTCCAGCTGTATTCTAGAAATACATTTTTTCATATAGTAAATTTCACCTGTAGAACTACTGATTTCAAACTAAGCTATTTTATAAACTGGATCCGATAGGTAATAACATTTAAACTTGTGTCCTGTGCAGAACCAGAGATTTAACTTCTCCCTTCCCTCCAGTGACTTACCGATGCTTCAAGAAAGAAGAGAGAAGTGATATCACCTGCTTTATCTTCCCTGTAAAAGTCGTGGCAGATTTTAGTGTTAGAGAAGACCTTAAAGAGTTCTCCAAATTTTTAATACTGCAATACTCATGCAGGCTGGAGGTGCTGGCTGCAGAAACTTTCCCTGTTTTGTTCCTACCACCAGCACTGACAAACAGTCCTGAATAAAAGGCCAAACACTTGATCCAACTTGATAGCTTTACTTGATCCCAACAAACCTTCAAGTAAAATACTGAAAACCAATTGTTTAGCTCCCAGAATCCCACTAATGGCCAAGCTTGCAGACAATCCCCATTTGGCTAAAACCACTAGGCAGTGTCAGCTCCCCACCTGGAAAGCCACACACACATCTGAAGAAGCCGGGA